>NC_142027.1:90455417-90757532 GCF_982192425.1 Myodes glareolus | reverse complement strand
AACGACTTCGTAGTGAACACAGATTAATAAAAATGGGTTAAATCAAAATGTGAGAGTTAGCCAATAGGGGGCTAGAGCTAATGACCAAGCAGTGTTTTAATTAATACAGTTTCTGTGTAATTATTTTAGGTGTAAGCTAGCGGATGACCAGAACAAAAGGCTCCCTCTCCCTGTAACAGATGCACAAATATTTCTATGTAAAATTGTGTAAAAATTTACATTGAATGATTATTTCAAATTACTTTACAAGTAAAATGACCTAAAATGACACTTTGAATTATTAACTTAAATTATGATATAAAGCAGAAGTAAAATGATTTGTTGACATATCTTTGAACTCTATCAGACTTTGAAATGAACAATATTAAAATGAAAATTAGCATTAAAAAGTTTCACAGTGTTTGAAGAAGTATTGCTCTGTACCTTTTCATGTCTGTTACACTGCTCTCATGACAGAATTACATGGCTTTCACTGTTGTGTAGTCTCACATAAAATCAGGAATTATAAATCTTATAGCTGTATTCATTTTGGAGGATTGTAGAATTCATTCTTTATGTGAGATACTACAGAAATTAAAAGGTAACTTTTTCTATTTCTGTAAAATATTCTTTTTTTTAGTAATTAAGACTTGTTTAGAGTCATACATGTTATTGATCTAATTTAATATCACCTACTAATATTTGACTATCAAAATTTATGTTAATTTCCACATAAATGTTGTATATGCACTTGTTTTCCTTTGTGTTTTATATCAGTAATGGAATATGTTTGGAGAAATATCCACAATATTTTACTTTTAATACTTTTATTCGTGATTTAAGAATACCTTGAAGTAAGTATCTTGTGAGCAAATTCAACTCTCCACTCTTCCAAAGTTCCACTTCCTCCAGACATCTTTGTTTTTTTTTTCCTCTTCTGTTTTTGCATTCACAGAGTTCAATCTGAAACTCCCATATAATTCTGGGTGTTGAGCATGGCCTATAATATGGTTGAATAATTAGGAGCTGCACATTCTTAAAATCAACATTATTCCCTTTAACCAAGAATCTTTAATATAATAGTAGCTTCTCAGGAAGGCATGGTTTTTCAGGTCCTTTCTTACTGTATCCCAAGGATTTTCATCTGGCCTGGCATTACTCAGGTCTGATACATTCTGTCCTAATTTCTTGAGTTTATATGGGCAACTATCATGTTGTTCACAGAAAGCAATATTTTCTTATAGTCATTCATGACTTCCTGCCTTATTGTGTATTATCACTCTGTCCTGAATTACCACTGAAAAGTTCATGGAATAGGTTTGATATAAGCATATTAGTTAAAACTGAATATTTTCTTGATGTTTATACCATGTCCAGCTGTGAGTTACCTTTTTGTTGTCAAATTAGACAGACATTTTTAGAATGAAGGCTTAGAGACGCAACAGTCTGTGAATAAATCAATAGGATATCAAAATAATTTTAGTACTATATCCAAGCAGAATAACGGTAGTAGGTGATACTTTCTATCTTTTAAGAATGCATTTGAGTTAACATGAATGCTCCTCAGATTCTTCTACAAAATAAAAACAGGAGAGCACTGTGAAATTCTTTTCATGGGGACAGTTACCTTAATACCTAAACCACGTATACACCCAATATGTAAGTGAAATATATGCCAATTTCATTATGAACATATATACAAAGGTCATCAAAAAATATTTGCAAATGTATTTAAGAACATATCAAAAAGATAGACTACCATAGGCTTCATGTCAAGACATTTAGGGGTAGATGAACCATACAAAACCAATAAGTGTAATCTACCATTTGTACAAACTAAAGTCAAATTCCAGAAGTTCATCTTATTAGATGCAGAAAAACCTTTGACAAAATTGACACTCCTTCTTGATAGAAGTCCTGGAGAGTTTAGGGGTGCAAGAGATATACCTCCAAATAAAAGATGCAATTCACAGAAAGGGTATAGCCCACATCAAACTAAATGGAAAGAATTTAAAGCCTCTCTAACAAAATAGGGAACAATGCAAGTGTACTCAATTTCTCTATATGTATTCAATACAGTACTTGAAATCTTAGCTTAAACGATAACAAAATGAGAAGATGTAGAAGTAATTAATAGCAAAGGAAGAAATCAAAAATATGTTATATGAAGATGCTATGTTTTATGTATAAAAGACTCTAAGAACTCTATGTAGAAACTTGCACAATAGAGAGACACTTTCATCAAATATAAGGAATGCAAAATTAACTAACAAAAAGCAGTAGCCTTCCTATACACAAATGAGAGAAGACTTAAATGGAATTCAGGGAAATGATGTCTTTCATAATAACCTCAAAAAATAGTTTTGGGTAATTAGAACTCAAACACTGAAAGATCATTTTAAAACCTTTAAGGTATTGAAGAAATAAATTTAAAAAGGTATTGGAAGATGTAAAAATATCTATGCTCAAGGACTGGTCAATTGATATAGTAATATACTGATTCAGTGAAAACCCTATCAAAATTCTAAAACAATTCTTCTCAGATCTCAAAAACACAGTTTTCAGCATCATATGAATACAAATAAATAAAAACCTCACAATAGCTTAAACAGTTATGAAAAATAAAACTATAAACAATACACCATTCAAAGTTTTAAATTATACTACATTTTTTTAATAATCAGGTTTGTAAAATATTGGTACAGCTGAAAAACAGATATATTGATCAAAAAGTCAAGTTGTAGATACTAACTATAGTCCACTCATTTTTTTACACTCATTTTGTCAAAGAATCTAGAAAAATGCACTTGAAATATAAAGAGCCTTTAATTTAATCGTACCTAAAATATCTTCAACAGACCACAAGTCCCCAATGAAAAACATTTTCTTCAAGAGAGTCTCAGTGGGGATAAAAGTCACACAGGAATTCCCCATAACCAGCTCTTGAAGGATATCACCAACACAACTCAATGGAATTTTTGTATATTCTTTTTCTCCATAACGTTTAGCTTTGGAATTTATTTAATTTTATTTGTGATCTTATGGTATCTATAAGTACATTATGCCTTCTAGAGTTATGCTTTGTTTTGTTCTATGCAATGTTTTTCAAATGGCCAAAAGATACTTAAGGAAAGGTTAACTTCTTTAGCTATCAGGGAAATGCAAATCAAAACAACTCTGAGATACCATCTTTCACCTGTCCAAATGACTAAGATCAAAAACACACCTGATAGCTTATGCTGGAGAGGATGTGGAGTAAGGAGAACACTCCTCCATTGCTGGTGGGAATGCAAACTTGTGCAACCACTATCGAAATCAGTATGGCCGTTTCTCAGAAAACTGGGAATCAACCTACCTCAGAATCCAGCAATACCACTCTTGGGAATATACCCAAAAGATGCTCAATCATACAACAAAAGCGTTTGTTCAACCATGTTCATAACAGCATTATTTGGAATAGCCAAAACCTGGAAACAAACTAGATGCCCCTCAACTAAAGAAAGGGAAAAAATGTAGTACATCTACACATTAGAGTACTACTCAGCAGGAAAAAAAAGTGACATCTTGAATTTTGCATGCAAATGGATGGAGAACATGAAAAAGGAAGGCAGGACCTTGAGGAGTGTGTTCACCCACTGATACAAGGGGACTGATCTAATGAGAGTTCACCAAGGCCAGCTGGACTGGGACTAAATGAGCACTTGATCAAACCGGATTCTCTGAATGTGGCCGGTTTCTCTGAATGTGGCTGGCAGGGGGACTGTCTGAGAAGCCATTGATAATGGCACTGGGACTTGTTTCCTCTGCATGTACTGGCTTTTTGTGATCCTAGTCTGTATGGATGCTCACCTTCCTAGACCTGGAGGGAGGGGGGAAGAACTTGAACTTTCCACAGAGCAGGAAACCCTGACTGCTCTTAGGGCTGGAGAGGGAGGAGGAGAGGGAGTGGGGGGAGTGGCAGGGTATTGGGACGAGGGCAGAAGTGGAAACTTTTATAAATTAATGAAAAAGAAAACCGAAAAAAAAAGAAAAGAAAAGAGATATCTTGATTGAGGGAGCCTTTATGTGGTTTGCAAGAAACCTGGCTCTAGAAAAATACCAGGAATCTACAAGGATGGCCCCAGCTAAGACCCTAAGCAATAGAGGAGAGGATGTTTGAACTAGCCTTTCAGTGTAGTCAGACTGATGATTATCTTAAATATCACCATAGAACCTTTGTCCAACAAAAGATGGAAACAGAGGCAGAAAACCACATCCAAACACTGGACTGAGCTCCCAGGTCCAGTTGAATAATGGAAGGAGTGAGAATATGAGCAAGGAGGTGAAGACCATGAGTGGTTCACCCACTGAGACAGTTTGCCTGAGCTAATGGGAGCTCACCAACTCCAACTGGCCTTGGAGTGAACTAGCATGGGATCAAACCCTCTGAATATGGTTGATAGTTGGGGCAGACTGAGCAGGAATTGACAGTGGCACTGGAATTTTTCTCTACTGCATGTACTGGCTTTTTGGGATCCTATTCTCTTTGAATGTATACCTTGTTCAACCTAGATGTAGTAGGGAGGGCTTGGACTTGCCTCAAGGCAGGGTGCCTTGTCCTGTTTTAGGATTGGAGCAGGGTGGGGAAGGAGGGTGTGGAGAGGGAGTGGAAGGAAGAGAGAGTGTGGTAATTTGAATTGGTATTTTTTAAAGTAATAAAATAATAATTAAAAAATGTAAGCCAAAAAGTCACACTTACAGGAATTCCCCATAACCAGCACTTGAAGGATATCACCAATACAACTCAACAGAATTTTTACACTCTTTTTCCCCCATAATGTTTAATTTGGGAATTTATTTATTTTTCTCAATTTATAAATTTATAAAGATACCTTATGGTATCTTATGTACATTACACCTTCTAGAGTTTTGCTATGCTTTGTTTTACACAATTTTGGGGTGCAAAAGTATGTCTTTCTCTCTACATATGCTTACTATGCTTTTTCTTTCTCTGCTTTTCTTCTCTTACCCTATCTGGTTTCTTTTATTCTGATGATTTTATTGTTATTCTTTAGATGACTATTTGTTTTCTAAGAAGTGACAGAAAGTGGATGAATTCAGATATGAGTAAAGATGGGGATAAACTCAGGGCATCTGAGGGATGAAAAGTCATAGTCAGAATATATTTTATGAAGGCATCTATTTTCTGTATAAGAATAAGAGAAAATGTATCTCTGATAATAATATCAATCCTAGTGAATTTCCTTGATGTCTGAAATTTTATGAATCCCTTCCAAATGGTATACATGATTATCTGTGGACCAGTTAGTAATAACTCTTTCTGATTTTACCTTTTCTTCTTTCTTGATTAATTAATATTGTGTCTTTTTATTAATATTACTCAATTTGTTCATTTCAAGGGATTATGGAGTTGAGTGATATCCATGAAGATAATACAATTTTATAAGTACAATTTTATTGCACTTGGGTTATAGTCTTTGTATTAACTGCTTATCTATTGTTGTGATAAAACTCCAAGATAAAGGCAACGTATAAAAGAAAGATCCTTGATGGTGAATCAGAGAAAGCAGTTGTCAAGGGGCTAGAGCAGAAGTGACATGTCTCAAATAGAACCACACGAGAACATAGATAGCTCACTGTCGACATTAGAAGGCTTTAAAATTCTCAAAGCCAGTGTTCAGGGATATAGGTCTTCCAGTAAATTGATACCTCTTTATCTTACTCATAAATATCCACCAACATTAGACCGTGTATTTAGATATCCTATTATATGTGGTCATTTCACTCAAACCACCATAATCTCATTTATTATTCTGAAAACTATGATTGGAACCTCTAAGATAACATAAACTCAATCTTTTCATTTTTAAAAATGTATTTAGTGTATGTTATAAAAGATATTCTATCCATTTACATTAAAAATTTTGTTTCATTAGAATAAATGATTTGAAGTTTATTTTATATAATATGCCATCTTGCATATGTGTCTACATATATATATAATTGTGTCACTTATATATCTGAAAAATTTCACCTAAGTATACTAATTCAGATAATTATATATTTTTCTTTCTTCCAGTTTTATATTCTCATCAAACGCAAGACTTATTTTCAAAGGAGAATAGACAAGATTGTATTCAGAAGTTGATATCAGGAATAGCTGTAAGTAGTGATTTTAAAACCTTCCATTTAAAAATGATTTCAATATTTGGCGAAGAAAGAAAAGAGAATGGATTATGCCATGATTGAAATAATCTCTATTCATCAGATTTTCAGAAGCACTTTCATCAGTAAAAAAAATACAAATAAGTTTTAAAAAAAGGTTTTTTTCTACAAAGAATATTGAAAAACCTGAAAATTTAATGACATGTATTCTATTAAACATTCACTAGAATTTTCTCAACAAAAATTACATTTTGTTACAAGCTATTCATGAGATAAACATGAGAAGTTTTTCTCAATAAAATGAGGCTGAAAATATATCACAGAATTTTGAGTCATGAGAAACTTTACATATTCAATGACGTTATTAAAGCGTTTCCTAGGAACTCTAAGAAGAATAGTTTCCAGAATCCTCTTCTTAAAGGGACAAATTCCCAAAGATAAAATCACAGTATGTCTTTCCTCATTATATAAGTTCATAGAAGACGTCTGATTTTCCTAAGAGCCAATACATACATGATAATTGTAAGGATGATTTTGATTGTAACATACCTTCTTTTTGTTTCAACATTACCAGAAACAAGGGAGGCATTATATAAACAATCAAAATGAAGAGAGACAAAACAATTATATGGAATGTGGAAAGTGCTTCAACAGATATGCCTGCCCCACTATGCATAAGAGAATTAATTCCAAACAGAAGACATGCAAATGTAAAGATTGTGGCAAGTCATTTATCTGTCATGAAAATTTTAAATCTCACCAGAGAATCCATACTGGTGAGAAACATTACAGATGTCAAGAAAGTGGCAAATCCTTTACCCAGATCTCAGTCCTTCATAGACATCACAGGAACCATACTCGTGAGAAACCTTACAGCTGTCAAGAATGTGGAAAGTCCTATACCTGGGCCTCAGCTCTTCAGAATCATCACAGAAACCATGCTGGTGAGAAACCTTACAGGTGTCAAGAATGTGGCAAATCTTTTACCCAGGTCTCAATACTTCATAGACATCACAGAATCCATACTGGTGAGAAACCTTACAGGTGTCAAGAATGTGGCAAATCTTTTACCGACGTCTCAGTTCTTCATAGACATCATAGAATCCATACGGGTGAGAAACCTTACAGGTGTAAAGAATGTGGCAAATCTTTTACCCAGGCCTCAGCTCTTCAGAATCATCACAGACTCCATACTGGCGAGAAACCCTACAGATGTCAAGAATGTGGCAAATCCTTTACCCAGATATCAGTCCTTCATAGACATCACAGGACCCATACTGGTGAGAAACCTTACAGGTGTCAAGAATGTGGCAAGTCCTTTACCTGGGCCTCAGCTCTTCAGAATCATCACAGAACCCATACTGGTGAGAAACCTTACAGGTGTCAAGAATGTGGCAAATCTTTTACCGAAGTCTCAGTTCTTCATAGACATCACAGAATCCATACTGGTGAGAAACCTTACAGGTGTCAAGAATGTGGCAAATCTTTTACCCAGGCCTCAGCTCTTCACACTCATCACAGACTCCATACTGGCGAGAAACCCTACAGATGTCAAGAATGTGGCAAATCCTTTACCCAGATATCAGTCCTTCATAGACATCACAGGACCCATACTGGTGAGAAACCTTACAGGTGTCAAGAATGTGGCAAGTCCTTTACCTGGGCCTCAGCTCTTCAGAATCATCACAGAACCCATACTGGTGAGAAACCTTACAGGTGTCAAGAATGTGGCAAATCTTTTACCGAAGTCTCAGTTCTTCATAGACATCACAGAATCCATACTGGTGAGAAACCTTACAGGTGTCAAGAATGTGGCAAATCTTTTACCCAGGCCTCAGCTCTTCACACTCATCACAGACTCCATACTGGCGAGAAACCCTACAGATGTCAAGAATGTGGCAAATCCTTTACCCAGATATCAGTCCTTCATAGACATCACAGGACCCATACTCGTGAGAAACCTTACAGCTGTCAAGAATGTGGAAAGTCCTTTACCCAGGTCTCACATCTTCATATTCATCACAGAATTCACACTGGTGAGAAACCTTACAGGTGTCAAGAATGTGGCAAATCTTTTACCCAGGTCTCAATACTTCATAGACATCACAGAATCCATACTGGTGAGAAACCTTACAGGTGTCAAGAATGTGACAAATCTTTTACTGATGTCTCAGTTCTTCATAGACATCACAGAATCCATACTGGTGAGAAACCTTACAGGTGTCAAGAATGTGGCAAGTCCTTTACCTGGGCCTCAGCTCTTCAGAATCATCACAGAACCCATACTGGTGACAAGCCTTCCAAATGTAAATAATGTGGCAAATCTTTTACCAACGTCTCAGTTCTTCATAGACATCACAGAATCCATACTGGTGAGAAACCTTACAGGTGTCAAGAATGTTGTAAATCTTTTACTCAGGTCTCAATACTTCATAGACATCACAGAATCCATACTGGTGAGAAACCTTACAGGTGTCAAGAATGTGGCAAATCTTTTACCCAGGACTCAGCTCTTCACACTCATCACAGACTCCATACTGGCGAGAAACCCTACAGATGTCAAGAATGTGGCAAATCCTTTACCCAGATATCAGTCCTTCATAGACATCACAGGACCCATACTCGTGAGAAACTTTACAGGTGTCAAGAATGTGGAAAGTCTTTAACCCAGGTCTCACATCTTCATATTCATCACAAAATTCACACTGGTGAGAAACCTAACAGGTGTCAAGAATGTGGCAAATCTTTTACCCAGGTCTCAATACTTCATAGACATCACAGAATCCATACTGGTCAGAAACCTTACAGGTGTCAAGAATGTGACAAATCTTTTACTGATGTCTCAGTTCTTCATAAACATCACAGAATCCATACTGGTCAGAAACCTTACAGGTGTCAAGAATGTGGCAAATCTATATCCAGGCCTCAGCTCTTCACACTCATCACAGACTCCATACTGGCGAGAAACCCTACAGATGTCAAGAATGTGGCAAATCCTTTACTCAGATTTCAGTTCTTCATAGACATCAAAGGACCCATACTTGTGAGAAACCTTACAGGTGTCAAGAATGTGGCAAGTCCTTTACCTGGGCCTCAACTCTTAAGAATCATCACAGAACCCATACCGGTGACAAGTCTTCCAAATGTAAAGAATGTGGCAAGTCCTTTAAAACAAATTTAAGTCTTAGAAACCATCACAAAATGCATGTAATGGATACATTTCATGAAATTTCTTAGTATACCTTACTTAATTCATTGTACAGCTCTTCATGCATTAGCCAACTTATTTCACAGACTCACATCCTTCAACTAATTTTCAAATCTTAGTCAATACTTAGACAACTATACAGTTCTTATGAATTTAGAAACATCGTATCCATGTTTTAACTTTATTGTCATCAAACATTTGTTGTAAGCAGAATTTATACATCATTGTAAACATGCAATTCAAGAATTAATTGCTATGAATAGGTAAATATTTCTAGTAGGAGTAAATTGAACAATAACATTTCTTGACTATATGTTAAGATAATGTGTGACAAAAACAGCCAATGTCAAACTAGTTCAGATTTTGATGCACATTTAATTTCTTGGCATATGGTTGCTTATATAATGAGATTATACTCCACATAAACATTATTTCTCTGTGATTTTTTGTGATTCTTAAATAAATATTAGTTTGTTTTAAAATTCAAGTCTTTTAATTTGTGTCCATGCAACACAACAGTTAAACATTTTGTCCAATTTTTTCTGATAATCTATTCTCTAATAGTAGAGTATCATAATTGTGAACACTTCCATGGATGACCTGGTAGGACAGAGATGGCACACTACATAGATTACTTTAAACTTTGTATAATTGTGGTTCAAATAAGTGTGAGGTAGATGGAAGATATCAATGGGCATGCAAAACTGGACAAGGAAAACTATAAACAACAATATAAAGCAAAAAACTCTACTCATTCAGGAAAGCAGGGAGTGGGAGAGGTGGCCTTTCCTGAGGAGGAACACATAAACCAGTTGTCCTGTAACCAGTGGACAGCCCTGAAAACATACAAAATACTACCATTCAATGGACTGGCCTCTTTGTACTTAGGAATAAAAGTGTATACAAATTTATGTATAAAATTAGCAGTGCATGAATAAAGGACATAAACTTGAAAGAGAACAGAGATTGTGGTGTATAGTAGAGTTGGAGGTAGGAAATTGTAAGCACAAAATTAATCTTACTATTTTGTACATTTTAATTATATAAAATATGTAATGTGTTCATATACACCCCTTGTTTCCCTGTTTACCTCCCCTCCATCTAAAATATTTGCCCTCAAAGTTCTGCAAAATTTTTCATTCTCCTTTCATATTCTTTGAGGTTCCATTTAAGAGAGAATATGTGTGTCATTTGTATTTTGGAGAGTTGTCTATTTCTTTGACTTAATGATACATAGTTGCAACAATTTTCTTGAAAATTATGTAATTTTTCTATGATTTTATTCATTGATGGATTATCTTGCATTATTTATGCATATTTTGTTTTTTATCCATTCATATATTGGTGGTTATCTAAGCTCATTCCCTGAATCATCAATTATATGAAGTGCAGTGATAACAAATACACACAAACTCATGCACAAATATATGTGATTCAGTATAGTGAACTCACTTTGATAAGCATGCATATCTAGGAGTGATTCAGCTGGTATGTCAATGGCAAATTTTCAGTCATAACTATCCTTATAGCATCCACAGTACCTGGGATGTCTTATTTTACAATGACCATACCATATGTGTTCTTTTTTCCCACTTCCTTTGCAGTATTTAAAAATAATTTAGAGTTGTCAAAAAATGTTATCACTAAAAAGGCACTCAAAGCTAGAATTATGGAAAACTCCAAATATTATTTTACTTTGTGAGAAATGAGTCTGGAACCCAAGAAAATGGCCACAAAATCTAGAGTACTTGAGCCAGGTTATAAGTCCTGTTGAAAATGTATTCTAATGCAAGTGGTTGCCATGACATACCTTGAGTGGTCAGAGCTTGACCTCATATTACTCCATGCCTGAGTACCTCAACATGGTCCACTTGGTAAGCAGAAAGTACTTGTGAGTAACTAGGGTAACTTTACAAACATAATTGTATTTCATATGTATGTTGGCATTTGAGAAACTGTCTCAGATATGCTGATTATGAAAACTGTTTTCAGCATGCAGACAATAAAACTCTGTTCTTTATTATCTCCCATCCACAAACTGCACCAAATGTGTCATGGATGGCAAAATGAGACCTCGTACCATACAAATCCCAAAGGACACAGTAGAGAAAATACTCCAACTTTAAAGCACAGGTAAGGGGTTTCTGAATAGGACTCTTGTCCAATAGAACATGAGACCAAAAATCAACAAATAGGATCTTATGAAATTAAAACTTTTGTATTTCTGCATAAGAAAATATCATTTAAATGGGACAAACAGAATATGAGAAAATCACTGGTGCAATAGTGACTTGAGAGTCATTGTATGTTTAACTTCCTGCTGATCTGGTGAGTCCTGCACTCTAGGTAGGAATTAGTACCTAGTCCTATGTCCATAGTCAAAAGACCATAGCTGGACGAGCCATATAGTCCTTTAAGATGATGTTATTGTTATATTGTGTGACAAGAGTAACTGCTTTGTAAATATATCTGTTTCTACAAATAGTTCTCTTCAGCTGTCAGCCTTGGTCAGAGGTTCTTCTTCATGGAGTGCACAGCAGCAAATGCACAGCCTCATAATTTCAAAATGTTGAAGTGACCCTAAATGCTCATTCCTAAATGGGACCTATAGACCAACCATTCCCCCTAGACACAGGGAACGTCATGGAAGTGGGTCCTGAATGTCCTGTCTGGGGGTGAGGAGGACTGCTGTGACATGCTGTCTTTGGGCATGACCCAGCCACTGCTCAGTCACAAGAACTGTGATCACCTGCAGCTTCAGGTGACCATGTTCAGAAGTGACTGTTAACATATCTTTCCTGAACCGGAAAACTGGAGGAGACAGCCTGCTGGTGGAAGGAAAAGTCTCCTAAGCTTTTGTCTCAGTACAGAAAATAAAAACAAAGCTCAAAGATGACCATTTCTATTACCTATCAGTTCCCCCTTTCTTTATCTGCCTCCCAGGGAAGACTGTGTCATTCCAATTCCCTCAAATCAATGAGTTTATTGAGATTAATACAGGAATATAGGTATAGGATTACTTACAGGAGTATGAATAACTCAAATTTGTGGGATCATAAAGGCTCCCATCAGAATGGGGGACTCAGGAAAACTAGAACCGTGAACATGTCTGCATGACTTGTTTGCAACTAACTGAGACAGAGGTTCTCATTTCTTCAGTTCTCCTTACTGAAGAAGTAAGTTTGAGAGCAGTAGATCTTTATTAATCTTTTAGCTCCAGCCTTCCCAGCAATGGTTTAAATGCTGAGTCTTATGAACTTTCTTCCTCTTTCCATAGAACTTTGTGAGAGTTAAGGAAATACTCCTATTTAGGGAAGAACATACCTGTTTTAAATCCCATATCAAACAGTGAGTCTGAAAAGCATACATGCTAGCTATAAAGAATGATTGGTTTACATTTAGGACTGTATCAGCTGCACACATATATGTATAAACATGTAACAGCAATGAATGAAAAGAGAAGTCATAAATGAGAAACAGAACAAGGGAGAGTGTAGGGAGGGTTTGCAAGGATGAAAGGGAAGAGCAAAAATGCAATTATAATCTCAAAAATAGCAGAAACTATATATATCAAAAAGGAAAAATTGTTACATAATACTTCACCCTTTCCTTAAAATGTTAGTTGGTTCCACAAGAGCACAGTCTACAATGGAACTCTGCTAAGACACTAAAGATGCACACCTGTCCTCAAGTCCCTGGTGAAGCAAACTTTATTGTTTACCTCTTCTGTAAGCACAGCTCCATCATGCTCAGTGACTCGGCCATAAACACTGCTTCTCTCATACAACGTTTTTCAGGAAAACCTATCATTCATCATCTTCCAGTCCATGATATTTGTGAGACCTCTGCTTGTGAGCACTCCACTTGAAGCTTGTCTTCTTGACAAAACTGGCCTCTGGGTAAGGAACTGCCCATACCTCAACTACTGACAAATACACAGTATCCGGAAATGGATAAACAGAACTGTCAAATCTTGCCAAGACAGGGTAAGACGGTTTTGAAAAATCTCTTGCCTGTTAAAAATAATCTGTCAGTTATTCTAGGCCTTAGTCAAAGTTGGTTGCTTCAACGCTGCAAACAGGTCTTTGGTGATTGCCCAGGTAGCCAGTTGTCTCTGTGATTTGTTGCATGTTTTGGAAGTTCTTTGATTGTACTTCCTAATTACTCAGGTAACATTATTTCCCTTCTCGGATCTTCTATGGGGTTGAAGACTAGATAAATGTAGCTACTTTCCTCTCATGACTTGGCCAAGTTACTTATTATACAAGACTTTAGCTAGTTAGAATAGGATATTTGTACTTATTGTATATAATTGTGTAGGTTTGTACTTACTGTATATAATTTCGTAGTAGGTTTAGAACTCTCTTACTTAAATAAAAGGGGGAGGTGCTGCGGGAGTATCTTCCACTGCTTCAGCCAATAGTCGCTGAAGCACGAGCCCATGGCACTGCGGTAGGGCCTTCCGCTCCGTCAGCCAATAGCCGCTGAAATACCAGCCCACTGGGGCGTGGTATTTTTCTCTTTTAAAAAGAGCCACAGAATTTGGCTTGGGCCTCTTGGTTCTGGCTCCTGCTCCCAGCTCCTGCTCCTGGCTCCTGCTCCAACCACTAGGCTCCCTTCCTGACGGTTTATGGTGTATGTAAGTTTTACCCCCCAAAATAAATAACCCCTTAAAACATAACTGGTGTGGGATTGATTCACCATTACCTGGACATTCTAATGTTTCCTGGAGATCGCTGGCATCATCTGTGAAGTCACAAGTGCTGTAGCAAAATCATCAGCTTTCAGATTGTTCATTCAGTGCCTTTACAGACACTGAAATATGTAGTTGAGTCCCAGCAGTATATTTGAAGCCTATTTCTCTTTATCAGTGAAAACCTAGAAGGTAAGGTTAAGTTATTAAGAACCCAAATCACTAAAGGTCATCAGAAAACCAAAACAAATGGCTAAATGTTACTTTCTATTATCTACTCTTTATTTTAGAGTTATATTGTATATTGTATAATGTGCATTACCAAATCATAAATTATTAAACATTGAAAATGAATGTACTTCTTATAAGAGGAAAAACAAGCAGTAGTAAATGTTTGGGGAAATGATTTTGGCAAACGTAACAGAGAGCTCCTACATAGAAAACTGTGAGTCAATTAAGTGACCAAGGGGACAGAAATAGAAAGAAAATCCAAAAATAAGAAAAAGTTCAGGATTGAAATATTAAACAGGAAAAAGAAACAAACAAGACCATCTTACTAAAGGGACACCAGCTTGCAAGAACAACGAAGTCCAAGTTGTACTTCAGGTTATACACTGTGAGTGCATCCTGCAAACAAGTAGACTACCTGCACTAAGCCACTCGCTAACATGGTCTAATGTCCACATGAGATAATGAACACAATATCTCATGATTTTTACCACTTACCCTCAGTACATTAAAATTAGAAAATAATACTGTTTAATGAAGAATCCTAATAGCATTAAACGAACCTGTTCTCTACAGAAAGAGACAAATGGTAAGAGCAGAACATGGAGACTATATCGCCTACATCATTGTTTCAGTACAATTTACCAGCTGCTATTTACTAGAATATAGATAACAGCAGATGAAGCAATGGTCAACCAAGATTCAGGGAATGCTGAAAAATATTTCCAGTTTTTAATATAAAATTTAAGCACCCAGAGGCTTCAAAAGAAACAACAACAAGGAGAGCTAGGGAGAAGGTATTCTGATAAAAAAGTATGTGGATTTTAAAAGATGGATATTTGTACATAAGATTTATACTTAAAAGGATACCTTGTAAAGAGTTCTGAAATATTTGAATAAATATAGAAGAGGAAGAAAAACAGGGTATCAAATTGTACAGAGATATAAAGCTTTCTATTAGAATCACAGGCTGTTTGTAAGGTAAGATGATTACTATCTTTGAATTATGGAAATCATATGCCCTTTGGTCTACTAGACTTATGCACATGTCTAAGACTAAATTTCTAGGTCATTATATTAGGCTTATGTATGTGCATAGAAAACATATTAGTCATTTCTTTCAACTTTAAACAGTGCAGATGTCTTTAAGTTCTCTTTTCCAGGTTTTAAGAGCAGTTGATTTGGAGCCTGTCCTGAAACTCACTGTAGATCAGGCTGGCCTGGACCTCACAGAGATCTATGTGCCTCTGCCTTCCGATTGCGGGGATTAAAGCCATACTGATGAATATTTTGCATATCACCATAGAACCTTCATCTGGTGATGGACAGAGATAGAGACAGAGACTCACATTGGAACACTGGACTTAACTCCCTAGGCCAAATGAGAAGTAAAAGGAGGGAGAACGTGAGCATGGAAGGCAGGATCAGAGGGAACCTTCATCTGACAATGGATGGAGATGGAGACAGAGACCCACATTGGAGCAATATGGCTATGGGACAAGGCCAGTTCAGGCACCCTCTCCTCTGCTGCCCAGGGAAAAATCTGGGGATCTCTCCTTGGACCTGGGAACCCCTCTAGAATCAAGTCTCTTGCAAACCCTAAAATGGCTCCCTTAATTAAGATATTTACTTCCCTGCTTCCATATCCACCCTTCTTCCATCCCACCCATCCCATTCCCGCAAGCTTTCCCCAATCCTTCCCATCTCCCATCTCTCTACCCATCTCCCCTAACATCCACCCTCCACCCCACCCCTGTGCTCCCAAGTTGTACCTGAAAATCTTTTCTACTTCCCACAACCAGGAGGATAACTATATGTGTTTCTTTAGGTTCACCTTCTTATTTAGCTTCTCTAGGATCACGAATAATAGGCTCGAAGTCTTTAATTATTGCTAGAATCCACTTATAGTGATTATATACCATATTCCTCTTTTTGGGTCTGGCTTACCTCACTCAGTAAAGCGTTTTCTATTCCCATCCATTTGCATGCAAAATTCAAGATGTCATTGTTTTTTACCGCTGAGTAAAACTCTAATATGTATATGTTCCACACCTTCTTTAACCATTTTTCTATTGAGGGGAACCTAGGTTGTTTCCAGGTTCTGGCTATTACAAATAGTGCTGCTATGAACATAGTAGAACAAATGGTTTTGTAGTATGATAGGGCATCTCTTGGGTATATTCCCAAGAGTGGAATTGCTGGGTCCTGAGGGAGGTTGACTCCCAGTTTCCTGAGAAACCGCCACACTGATTTCCAAAGTGGCTGCACAAGTTTGCATTCCCACCAATAATAGATGAGTGTTCCCCTCATTCCACATCCTCTCCTGCATAAGCTATCATTGGTGTTTTTGAGTTTAGCTATTCTGACAGGTGTAAGATGGTATCTCAAAGTTGTTTTGATTTGAATTTCCCTGATCGCTAAGGAGGTTGAGCATGACCTTAAGTGTCTTTTGGCCATTCGAAGTTCTTCTGTTGTGAATTCTCTGTTCAGTTCAGTACTGCATTTTTAATTGGGTTAATTAGAGTTTTAGTGTCTAGTTTCTTGAGTTCTTTGTATATTTTGGAGATCAGACCTTTGTCTGATGAGGGGTTGGTGAAGATCTTCTCCCTGTCATAAGGTAGCCTTTTTGCCTTAGTGACAGTGTCCTTTGCTTTACAGAAGCTTCTCAGTTTCAGGAGGTCCCATTTATTCACTGTTGCCCTTATTGTCTGCGCTACTATCCTTCTACCTAGGAAGTGGTCTCCTGTGCCCAAGTCTTGTAGACTACTTCCCACTTTCTCTTCTATCAGGTTCAATTTGGTCAGATTAATATTGAGGTCTTTAATCCATTTGGACTTGAGTTTTGTGCATGGTGATAGATATGGATCTATTTTTATTCTTCTACAGGGAGACATCCAGCTATGTCAGCCCCATTTGTTAAAGATGCTTTCTTCCTTCCATTGTATAATATTAGCTCCTTCGTTGAAAATCAGGTGTTCATTGTTTTGTGGATTAATATCTGGGTCTTCAATTCGATTCCATTTGTCGACATCTCTGTTTTTGTGCCAATTCCAAGCAGTTTTCATTACTGTAGCTCTGTAAGAGAGTTTGAAGTCAGGGATGGTAATTCCTCTGGAAGTACTTTTATTGTATAGGATTGGTTTGGCTATCCTGGGTTTTTGCTTTGCCATATAAACTTGATTATTGTTCTCTCAAAGTCTGTGAAGAATTTTGTTGGGATTTTGATGGGGATTGCATTGAATCTATAGATTGTTATTTTTCATTTTTACTATGTTGATCCTCCCAATCCAAGAGCATGGGACATTCTTCCATTTTCTGGTATCCTCTTCAATTTCTTTCTTCAAAACCTTAAAGACCTTGTCAAATAGATCTTTCACTTCTTTGGTTAGAGTTACCCAAAGACACTTTATGCTATTTGTGGCTATCATGAAAGGTGATGTTTCTCTGATTTCCCTCTCTGTATCTTTGTTCTTTGTGTATAGGAGGGCAACTGATTTTTTGGTGTTGATCAGCTTTAGGAGTTCTCTGGTAGAGTTTTTGGGGTCACTTATGTACACTATCATATTATCTGCAAATAATGAAATTTGACTTCTTCCTTTCCAATTTGAATACCTTTGATCTCTTTATGCTGTATTATTGTTATTGCTAGAACATCAAGCACTATATTGAAGAGGTGTGGAGAGAGTGGACAGCCTTGTCTTATTCTTGATTTTAGTGGGATGAATTTAAGTTTCTCTCCATTTAATTTGATGTTAGCTGTCGGCTTGCTGTATATTGCTTTTATTATATTTAGGAATGAACCTTGTATGCATTATCTCTCCAAGACCTTTATCACAAAGGGGTGTTGAATTTTGTCAAATTTAAAGCAGGATCTTCACAACATGGGCGGCTCCCATATCCACCTTCCTCCATCCCTCTCATCCCATTGCAAATATGCAAGAATTGTCACTGTGAAGGCTTAACATCCATAGTGCAGTAGGAACCAGAGCCTTTTATTCAAACCAAAGACTTTTTACAACAAACAACTTGCAAGTAAAAGATCTATAGACAAAGAGTGACAATATGTTTCACACTGATGTTACAATGGTGACATTTTTTATTTATTCCTCTTTTCTTTTTCTCTATGACTCTTTTAAAATGTTTCTCCCTTAAGCATTATTTTTGGTGGGTTTTCTAGGGCAGTGATTGGATCTAAGGAATGGGAAGTAAATGGAATCCAGAGCCATGACAGAAAGACACATTGAATAAATAAGAATTAAAAAGAGGTCGAAATTGTGGTTTCTGAAATTGTGAATTGATAAAGAATAATGCTATTAGATCATATATTAAATTTACTTCTAATGATATGAACTAAATTCATTTATTTGAGAAGAGAAATCAGTATTAATATAACTAATGATAAATCAAGGAGAAAAATATACATCAATGAAAACTATAGCTATACTACAGTGTCCACAGCATTTAAACATCAGTAAAGCTATGGAGGTATACCATTATAATGAGAGAGGAAAACATTGGAAGGAGGGAAAAGAGTTTAGCTAAGTAATGAGAGGACAGTACTAGGATTTTGATTAGAACAATGGAAGAAAACAGTGTACTACAGAAACACACAGAAAAACTATACAACCCAATTAAACAATAAAACAGTATAAAACATAAAAATACTTAAGATGTAATAAAGTGAGAGTGAATAAGTTAAAGAATTAGAATAGGAGAACAACAACAAGGAAAAATACAATGAATAATATAATTACACTGTCAAATAGGGAGGTTTGTTCTTTTTGTGCTATCTTCCCTATAATGACTCACGTAGAAATATTTGATGAAAAGCAAGGTGCAGGTTTTAAGATTAGCTCTAATCAAGAAAACCAGATTTTTGAGACTGCAATTCACACAATTACTTAGTCAACATTTTTGTTGGTGTTTTTATTCATTCCATAGTAAATTTTGCTGAGTAACTCATTGTAATTTAGTTCTCATACTCATCTTGTGTTCTTGAAGCAGTGATGGAACCCTGTAGCCTCAGAGGTGATTCAGCTTTGGATGTCAGATTTAAACAATATGTATCTACAAACCCAGCCTTACAAAAAGTACTAGAATGAAAACCCCAATACAAGGAAGCTAACTACACCCACAACAACACAGATATCTGATAACCCCCCACCAGCATAACCCAAAGAATGGAAACACACAAACACTACTACCGAAAGATAACTGGAGCTAACAACCACTGGTCATTAATAGCGCTTAATATCAATGGACTCAATCCACCTGTAAAAAGACACAGGCTAAGAGAATGGATATGAAAACAGTATTCAGCTTTTTGCTGTTTACAAGAAACACACCTCAACCACAATGACAGACACTACCTCAGAATAAAGGGTTGGAAAAAGGTTTTCTAATCAAATGGACTTAAGAAACAAGTGGGCGTAGCTTTCCTAATATCTAACAAAATTGATTTTAAACGAAAATCCATCAGAAGAGATGGAGACGGACACTTTATACTCATAACAGGAACAATTCATCTAGATGACGTCTCATTCCTGAACATCTATGCCCCAATACAAGAGCACTCACATATGTAAAAGAAATATTACTAAAACTTAAATTGCACATCAAAACCCACACACTCATAGTAGGAGACTTCAACACTTCATTCTCCACAATACAGGTCAACCAGACAGAAACTTAACAGAGAAATTAATGAACTAACAGATGTAATGAACCATTGGACTTAAGAGACAGCTACAGAACATTCCACCCAACCACAAAAGAATATACCTTCTTCTCAGCACCTCAAGGAACCTTCTCTAAAATTGATCACATTCTCGGTAACAAAAAAAAAAACCTTCACATATATAAAAAAGTTGGAATAACCTGCTGTGTCTTATTGGATCACCAGGGATTAAAGATAGAATTGAACAACAATATGACCCTCAGAAAACCTACAAACTCATGGAAATTGAATAGTCAACTACTGAATCATCCCTGGGTCAAGGAAGAAATAAAGAAATAAATGAAAATATTTCTTGAACTCAACGATAATGAAGACACAACATATCCAAATCTATGGGACACTGAAAGCAGTGCTAAGAGAAAAGTTCAGAGCACTAAGTGCCCACGTAAACTAAAAAGTGAAAGCTCACAATAGTGACTTAACAGCACACCTGAGAGCTCTAGAACAACAAGAAGCAGACTCACACAGGAGGAGTAGAAGACTGGAAATAATCAAACTGAGGGCTGAAATCAACAAAATAGAAACAAAGGCAACAATACAAAGAATCAATGAAACAGGGCTGGTTCTTTGAGAAAATCAACAAGGTAGACAAACGCTTATTCAAACTAATTAAAAGGCAGAGAGAGAATATCCAAATTAACAAATTCAGAAAAGAAAAGTGGGACATAAAAACAGACACTGAGGAAATTCAGAAAATCATTAGGTCTTAGTACAAAACCTGTATTCCACAAAATTTGAAAATGTAAAAGAAATGGGCAATTTTTAGATAAATACAATATAACAAATTAAATCAAGACTAGCAATTTAAATATACCTATAATCTGTGAGGATATAGAAGTTGTCATTAAAAACCCCCCAACAAAAAAGCTCAGGACTGGATCGTTTTAGTGCAGAATTCTACAAAAACATTCAAGAAGAGTTAATACCTATACTACTAAAAGTGTTCCACATAATAGAAACAGAAGGGACATGGTTAAACTCTTTTTATGAAGCTACAGTTACGCTGATACCAAAACCACACAAAGATTCAACCAAAAAAGTGAATTGCAGACCAATCTCACTCATGAACATGGATGTAAAAATTCTCAATAAAATGCTGGCAAACTGATTCCAAGAATACATAAAAAAATCATCCATCATGATTGAGTATGCTTCGTCCCAGAGATTCAGGGCTGGTTCAACCTACAAAAATTGATTCATGTAACCCATAATATAAATAAACTGAATGAAAAAGATATGATGATTTCATTAGATGATGAAAAAGCATTTGACGAAATCCAACATCCCTTCATGATAAAGGACTTGTAGAGATCAGGGATGCAAGGATCATATCTAAAGATAATAAAAGCAGTATACAGCTAACCGATGGCCAACATCAAATTAAATGGAATGAAACACAAAGCGATTTCACTAAAATCAAGAACAAGACAAGGCTGTACGCTATCTCCATGTCTGTTCAACATAGTTCTAGATGTTTTAACAATAGCAATAAGACAGCAAAATTAGATCAAGGGGACTCAAATTGGAAAAGAAGAAGTCAAACTTTTGTTTTTTGCACATGATATGCTAGTGTACATAAGTAACCTCAAAAACTCTACCAGAGAACTCCTACATCTGATAAATGCCTTCTGTGATGTTGAAGGATACAAGATCTCCTCAACAAAAAAAAAATCAATATCCTTCCTATACACAAATAATAAAGAAGCTTAGAGGAAAATCAGAGAAACATAACCATTCACAATTTTAACAAATAATATAAAATATCTTGGTGTAACACTAACCAAGGAAGCGAAATACCTATTTGACAAGAACTTTAAGTCTTTGAAGAAAGAAATTGAAGAAGGTACCAGAAAATGGAAAGATCTCCCATGCTCTTGAATAGCAAGAATCAACATAGTAAAAATGGAACTCCTACCAAAAGCATAATATAGGTTCAATGCAATCCCCATCAAAATTCCAACACAATGTTTCACAGACATTGAAAGAACAATGATCAACTTCATATGGAAAAACACAAAACCCAGGACAGTCAAAAGAATTCTGTACAATAAAGGAACTTCCGGAGGAATTACCATCCCTGACATCAAGCTCTATTAACAGAGCTACAATAATGAAAACAGCTTGCTATTGGCAAAAAAAAGAGACATTGACAAATAGAATTGAATTGTAGACTTGAATATTAATCCACATGCCAATGAACACCTGCTTTTTGACAAAGAAGCTAAAATTATACAATAAAAAAAGAAAGCATCTTCAACAAATGGTGCTGGCATAACTGAATGTCAACCTGAGGAAGAATGAAAATAGATCCATATCTATCGCCATGCAAAAAACTCAAGTCCAAATGGATTAAAAAAAAACCTCAATATAAATCCAACCACCATAAACCTGGTAGAAGAGAAAGTGGGAAGTAGCCTTCAATGCATGGGCACAGGAGACCACTTCCTCAATATAACCCCAGTAGTACAGATACTAAGAGCAACAGTCAATAAATGGGACCTCCTGAAACTGAGAAGCTTCTGTAAAGCAAAGTACACAATCAATAAGACAAACAGGCAGCCTACTCAATGAGAAAGGTTCTTCACCAAACCCACATCAGACAAAGAACTAATCTCCAAAATATGTAAATCACAAAATCTTACACCTGTCAGAATGGCTATGATCAAAAATCACTAATGATACATATTCTCTTTGGATGTATACCTTCCTCAGCCTAAATGTATAAGGAAGGCCTTGGACCTTCCACAAAGCAAAGTGCCTTATCATCTTTTAGGTTTATATGGGGGTGGTTGGGATGTTGTGTGGAGCGAATGGGAGGAGGGTAGGAGTGGGAATTTGGATTGGTATTTTTTAAATAAAAAATCTAATAAAAATGAAATAAAGTGATGAATACCAAAAAAAAAATAATAAGCAATTTATACACAGATGTTATAATTTTATGGATAAAAGACTCTAAGAACTCCACCAAGAAGCTCCTAAGCTGAGAAACACATTAATCAAAAATAAGGGAATGCAAATATAAATAAAAGAGGGCTTCATTCATCTTTTATAAAAAATGAAAACAGATTAATAGAAATCAGGGAAACAATGTCTTTCACAATAGCCTCAGAAAAATGTTTGAGATAATTCAAACTAGAAAAGTGAAAGACCATTATAAAAACTTTGAGGCAATGAAGAAGTGAATTAAAAAGGATATCCGAAGATAGAAAAATTTCTCTGCTCAAGGATTGTTCAAATGATGAAGTAAAAATAGACAAGGATACCATATCTAAAGTAATGTACTGATTCAGTGAAAACCCCATCAATTTTCTAATACAATTCTTCACAGGTCTTGAAAAGACTGTCTTTAGCGTTGTATGGTTACAAACAAACAAAAAACAATGGCTGAAGCAATCATGAAAACTAAAAGTATAAACTATAGATGGTATTATTGTTGACAATATTAAATATTAAATTACAAGGCAGTTAAATATTCACCAGGTTATCTACAATAATAGTATGGTTGAAAACCAGATATATTGATTAATGAAATCAAATTGTAGATACTGATATAAGTCCACTCACACATGACATATTATTTTGCAAAAGAATCTAGGAGAATACACTTGACATAAAGATAATTTAATCCTAACCTAACCTAAGTTATTTCAACAGACAAGTCCCAGTGAAAACTATGTTTTCTCCAAGAGAGGACAGTGGCTATGAGAGGTACTTTTAAAGGCTGTCCCCATTCCCAGCTCTTGAAGGGTAACATCAACACAACTCAAAGGAATATTTCTACATTCTTTTTTCCCATGATGTTTAGTTTGGGAGTTCATTTAATTTAATTTTATTTTTTGCTTGCTTAACAACATCATTGTATAAATCATAACTCCTAGAGTTTTACTTTGACTATACCATGCAATTTTTGTTTGTACAAATGTACATCTTCTTTCTACATATGTCTACTGTGCTTTTTCTTTGTGTGCTTTTTTTACTGTCATATCTGATTTCTTTGATATTGGTTATATTATTTTATTCTACTTTTTTGGATTTTTTGAGACAGGATTTCTCTCTAGCTTTGGAGCCTGTCCTGGAAGTAGCTCTTGTAGATCAGGCTGGCCTTGAACTCACAGAGATCAGCCTCCCTCTGCCTCCTGAGTGCTGCTATTAAAAGTGTGCACCACCACTTCTGGTTATTTTATTCTTATTTTTTAGATGCCTATTTGTTTTTTAAGTGATAAAAAGTGAATAAATTCTGACATGAATGAAGATGTGGAGGAGGATCTGAGGACATTTGAGGTCTGAAAATCCATAGTCAGAATATATTTTATGAAAACATCTTTGTATATAAGTAAAAGAGAAAATGTATCTCTGGTGATATAATCAGTCCTAGTGAATTTCCTTGATGTCTGACATTTGATGGAGCCCTTTCTTATGGGATACATGATTCTGTGTAGTCCTGTTAGGAACAGTGGTTTCCTCTTATTCATTTCCTTCTTTCTTTATTAATATTCTTACATTTGTTCATTTCAAGGGATTGTGGATATGAGATACATTCATAAGGATAATACAATTTCATGCATATGATATTTTGTAATTGAGTTATAAGTTTTGTATTAGTTACTTTTAATTGCTGTGATAAAACACCATGATAAAAGCAATGTGCAGAAGAAAAATCCATGATGATGAATCAGAGTTAGTAGCTGGCAAGGAGCTGGAGCAGCAGTGAGAGGTCCCACAACAGAGCAGAAAATTCATTGATGGTACTAGGAGGCTTTAAAATTCTAAAAATCAGTTTCCAGGGACATAGATGTTCCAGAAAGTTGATATCTCTTAATCCTACCATAAATATCCACCAATTTCAGGCCATGTATTCAGATGTCTTACTATATGGGGTCATTACACTCAACCCACCATACTATTATTTATTATTTTATAAATTATATTGGAAATCTACAAGTTAACATAGCTTCAATCCTTCTATTTTATAATGTATTAAAGTATGTTTTGAAATATGTTGTATTTAGTTGTCTTTATAAGATGATTTCATTTGAATAAATGATCTGAAGTTTATTATTTATAGTATGCCAACTTGCATTATGGGCCTACATAATGATAAAATTGAGTCACTTATATATCTGAAAACTGTTCACCTAAGTTTACTAATTCAGATAATTGTATAGTTTCCCTTCTTCCAGTTCTGTATTCCTATCAAACACAAGATCCATTTGTACAGGAGAGCAGACAAAATTCTATCCAGAAATTGGTATCAGAAATATCTGTAAGTAGTGACTTAAAAAACATTGCATTTAAGTATATTCTCAAAATCTGGAGGAGAGAGCAAGAGAGTGATTACGGCATGATTGAAATAATTGGGATTCACCAGCCTCTCTAGTAAGTTCTACCAAAAAGGGTCAAGAATCTCTACCTTATCTTGAAAGTTGTCACATTAGATTGCTTACATTTTTAGAAGCAGTTTCTTTAGTAAAAAATACAACTAAAATTTTAAAACATGATTTATTCTATAAAGATATTAGAGAAACCCAAAACTGAATTATATGTATTAAATAAACATTTGTTAGAGTTCTCCCAACTATTAATTACATTTTGTGACAAGTCATTCAGTTTAGATGAGCATGAGAAGTCTTTTCTCAATCAAATGAGACTGAAAAAAAATCATAGCATTTCTAGGATTGAAAAGCCTTACACATATCATGATGTTATTAAAACCTTTCCTAGGAACTCTAGGAAGAACAGTTGCTGTAGGAGGTCCTTATGTATATGTGTTGCCTTTATTTGGTAATGAATAAAGAAGATGTTTTGATCAGTGGCTTAGCAGAATAAACCTAGGTTAGGAGAATGAAACTGACTGCTGGGAGAAAGAAAGTGGGGTCAAGAAGACGTCATGTAGTACCCCAGAGACAGATGCTGGAACTGTACCCTGTACATTACAGCTTTGTGGAGAATCATATATTAATGGAGATGGGTTAATTTAGGATATAAGTTAGCCAGAAATAAGTTTAAGCTATTGTTCAAACAGCATTGAAAATAATATAGTATCTGTGTGATTATTTGGGGGTTGAGCAGCCAGGAACAAATAAGTGGCCTCCTTAATACAAATTGGTGCACCAACATGTGATAACTAAATCCACATAGAAACTGAGAGGGCTTGGAAAGGAATCCTAGGCACTAAAATAATCAAGTTTAGTTGCATTTTTTTTCCTGCTGGCATCATGCTATAGTTGCTTTAAGAGAGGTTTTCCAGATTCAGTGGTAGCAGAAAACAAAGCTGCACACTTTTGAAATGCTGGCTTTCTTGGCTCAGCTGCCAGCACAAACTCTGGCTCTTTCAGGAGACTGAGCATTTAAATGGGGTTTGTGGGTAGTTTGCTGCAAGTCACTTGGTGGCAACATGGGCCAAATGGTTATCAGAGTTGATGTGATGAGGACGGCCCCCATCCAGCAGTCTCAGAGCCATTGCATAGTCTTCCACAGTGGTAGACTGTGCAGACCAAGCAGGCAGGGCCATATTTGCCCTAGCAATGCTATTGCTTAGATTTTTAAAAAATGCTTACCATTTTAAGAAGCAGATAAATAATAAAAACAAATTCAGATGAAAAAGACCTCTAAATGGGTAACAGTGGTGACAAATATATGTATGTAGGCTTGGGAGAGAGAAGAAAAGGATTATAGAGAGTTATAAAAAAGGCAAATTGTTAAAAAATATTAAAGTCTTTAAAAAACAGAATAAACTTATAAAAAAACTAATACAGTAAGAAAAATGAGCCACATAAAATGAAAAATACACAGAGAGTCTGGATTATGAATACTACAGTGTTTTCTTTGAATTTTTTGACTGCAGAGAGATATTTAGGAGGCTGCTAAAATTAATCAACAAAATGGTATCTTGACTTCAGAATTTGAGTCTAAGAATATGTTGCTTTGAAAAAGAGCCTCCGCATGGAGTTTGATACACAATTGGGCAAGAAACTGCTCTTTCCTGGTCTGCTTGATGGTGTGCTGTATGAACTGGACATGCAGGACCCAAAGAGAAATGACTGATGAATTTGCCTAAAGGTGAGATTGTCCTTCGATATTCCTGCTTTATGAAAGAGTCTGCCAGACATTCTGCAAGACACACGCAAAAAAAAATGACTGACAAACTGCCAGTATAGGTGGAACTGTCTTTGAAATTCCCTGCTTCATTGAAAAGTCTTCTGGATACTATGAGCTTGTAGGCTGAAGATGGACACTCCAGTGTTACAGAAGAACTTTGGGTGACTGTCCAGGCAGCTAGAGGTATCTGTCAATTCTATAGTGTTGGAAGTTGCTTACAATGCACTTCCTGTTTACTTAGGTAATATTATATCCTTCTGGAGTCCTTGATGGAGTTGAAGAATACATAATTATAAATACAGTTTTCCATAGATATGGTAACAGATAAAGTAGATATAAATATCGGAACTGTAATTCTAGATTAATAACTGTTTTTTTATATGTAATTTTACTATGTTAAAGTTGAAACCTTCCTTTTTATTTAAACAGAACAAGGGAGGTGATGTGGAATTCCCTTCTGTATGCCCTGAATACCATTGATTGATAAATAAACTGTCTTGGCCTGTGATAGGGCAAAAGAGTAGAGAGAAGCAGGGAAATTAAACTGAATGCTGGTAAACAAAGGCAGAGTTTAAAGATGCCATATAGTCCTGCCATAGACAGATACCAGAATGTTACCTGGTAAGTCACAGTCACATGGCAATACAGAGATTAATAGAAATGGATTAAATTAATGTGTAAGAGCTAGCAACAAAAAGCTAGAGCTAATAGGAAAAACAGTGATTTAATTAATATAGTTTCTGTGTGATTATTTTGGGAAACTGGGCTGCTGGGAAATGAAAAAACGACCTTCTAAAACAAATAGTTATGAGAATTCTCATCTTGAAGGGACAAATTCCCAAAACACTAAATGACAGTATGTCTTTTCTCAGTATTTATAAACATAAAAGAAGGCTTATTTCCCAAGAACCAATACATATATGATAAGTTTAAGATTTTGATTATAATACAGACCTCTTATTTCTCCAGCATGACCAAAATCAAGTAAAACATTATGAAACAGTTAAAATGAAGAGAGACAAAACACCTATAAGGAGTGTGGAAAGTGCTTTAAAAGCTGTACGTGCCTCGATAGGAATAAGAGACTTAACTGAAAAGAGAAGGCTAAAAATGCAAAGATTGTGGAGAGTCATTTACCCATCATGCAAATCTTAAAGCTCACCAGAGAATCCATACTGGTGAGAAACCTTACAGATGTCAAGAATGTGGCAAGACCTTTACCCATTTCTCAAATCTTCACAGACATCACAGAATCCATACTGGTGAGAAACCTTACAGATGTTAGACATGTGGCAAGTCTTTTACCTAGGTCTCAATTCTTCATACTCATCGCAGAATCCATACTGGTGGAAAACCTTACAAATGTCAATAATATTGCAAGTTCTTTTCCTATCAGAGAAATCTTCAAGATCACCAGAGAATCCATAGTGGTGAGAAACCTTACAAGTGTCAAGTATGTGGCAAGTCCTTTCCCAATTTCTTAACTCTTCAAACTCATCAAAGATTTCATACTGCTAAGAAACTTCACAGACATCAAGCATGTGGCAAGGTTTTTTTACCAAGGTCTCAACTCTTCAAACTTATCACAGAATTCATATTCATGAGTAACCTTACAGATGTCAAGAATGTGGCAACTTCTTTACCCATCACAAAATCTTCAAGATCACCATAGAATTCATACTGATGAGAAACCTTATAGATGTCAAGAATTTGACAAGTCCTTTACCAAGGTCTAAACTCTTCAAACTCATGACGGAATTCATAGTGGTTAGAAAACTTACAAATGTCAGGAATGTGGCAAGTCCTTTAACACACAGTCAGTACTTAGAAGGCAGCAAAAAAACATGTGATGGGTACATTTCACAAAATATCTTAGTATAGCTCAAATTACTTCTCTCTACTATTCTTCATATATTGAAGAACTTATTACACAGACTGACAAGCTTCAAGTAATTTTCAGACTTTAGTCAATACTTAGCTTGACAGTTCTTATAAATTTAGAAATATTGTATCTAGATTTGAACTTTATGGACATCATGTATTTGTTGAAAACTGAATAGTTTATGCATTATTGTTATGGTCACAATTATTCAAACATCAGCTGTTATAAATAAATATTTATAAATAAATAAATATTTATAAATAAATAAATATTATAAATAAATATTTTTAGTGGGACTGAGGTAAGCAATAATAATTCTTGACTATATGTCAAGATAATATATTAAAGAAGCAGCCAACTTCAAATTCTTTCAGATTTTGATTGCTATTTAAGTTTCTTGGTATATTCTCGCTATAATGTGATTATATTCTATATTAATGTAATTTTTAATTTTCCTGAAATTATTTGTGATTTCACATAAATATCATCTTGCTTTAAACGTCATGGGTTTAAAAAAACAGGCAACAGTAAATGTTTGAGGAAATGATTGAGGGAAAAGTTCACAGAAAGCTACTACATAGAAAGCTGCAAGGAAATTAGTTGATCATAGAAACAGAAATGAAAAGAAAATCCAAGGTAAGAAAAGCTCAGGTTAAAATTTTAAAAGACACCATTTGTTAAAGATGCTATCTTTCTTCCATTGTATAGCTTTAGCTTCCTTGTTAAAAATCAGGTGTTCATAAGTTTGTGGGTTAATACCGGGTCTTCTATTCGATTCCATAGGTCGACTTCTCTGTTGTTATGCCAATACCAAGCTGTTTTCAATACTGTTGCTCTGTAATACAGTTTGAAGTCAGGGATGGTAATGCCTCCAGAGGTTCCTTTATTGTATAAGATTTTTTTGGCTATCCTGGGTTTTTTGTTTTGCCATATAAACTTGATTATTGTTCTCTCAAGGTCTGTAAAGAAGTTTGATGGGATTTTGATGGGAATTGCATTGAATCTATAGATTGCTTTTGGTAGAATTGCCATTTTTACTATGTTGATTCTCCCTATCCAAGAGCAGGGAAGGTCTTTCCATTTTCTGGTATCCTCCTCAATGTCTTTCTTCAAAGACTTAAAGTTCTTGTCAAATAGGTCTTTCACTTCCTTGATTAGAGTTACCCCAAGATATTTTATGCTATTTGTGGCTATCATGAAAGGTGATGTTTCTCTGATTTCCCTCTCTGCTTCTTTATCCTTTGTGTATAGGAGGGCTACCGATTTTTTGGAGTTGATCTTGTATCCTGCCACATTACTAAAGGTGTTTATCAACTGTAGGAGTTCTTTGGTAGAGTTTTTGGGGGTCGCTAATGTACACTATCATATCGTCTGCAAATAACGAAAGTTTAACTTCATCTTTTCCAATTCGAATCCCTTTGATCTCCTTATGTTGTCTTATTGCTATTGCTAGAACTTCAAGCACTATATTGAAGAGGAATGGTGAGAGTGGACAGCCTTGTCGTGTTCCTGATTTTAGTGGAAAGGCTTTGAGTTTCTCTCCATTCAATTTGATGTTAGCTAACGGTTTGCTGTATATTGCTTTTAGCTATCTGCCAGGAGGTAGGAAATAGACAAGAGTCCCAGGTAACCTCGGGTGCATGGGGCGGTGGGAGGGTTGTCTGAAAGGGAGAGGGTTAGAGAGAAGGGCGTAGGGGAGGATTGGGGAAAGATCGGGGGACTGGGATGGGGGGAGGGAGGAAGGATGGATATGGGATCAGGCAAGTATATACCTCAACTAAGGGAATCATTTTAGGGTTTACAAGAGACTTGATTATAAAGGGGATCCCCGGTCCAAGGAGAGATCCCCAGGTGGTTCTCTGGACAGAGGAGAGGGTGCCTGAACCAGCCTTGGCCCACAACCATACTGATGAATATTTTGCATGTCACCATAGAACCTTCATCTGGCGATGGACGGAGATGGAGGCGGAGAACCACGTTGGAACACTGGACCTAGCTCCCTAGGTCCAAATAAGAGGCAGAAGGAAAGAGAACGTGAGCAAAGAAGGCAAGGACAGAGGAAACCTTCATCCGACGTTGCATGGCGATACAGATGGAGACCCATATTGGAACACCGAACTGAGCACTCCACGGTCCAAATGAGGAACAGAAAGATGAAGAAAATAAAAAAAGTAATCAGGACTGCGAGGGATGCGAGCACCCACTGATACAAGGGAACTGATATAATGAGAGTTCACCAAGGCCTGTTGGACTGGGACTGAACGAGGACGTGATCCAATCAGATTCTCTGAATGTGGCTGGCCCGGAGCCTTTTTGAAAAGCCATTGACAATGACACTGGGACTTGCTTCCTCTGCATATACTGGATTTTGGCGCTCCAGTCTGTTTGGACTCTCACCTTTCCTGGACCTGGAGGGAGGGGGGAGGAACTTGAACTTCCCACAGGGCAGGAAACCCTGACTGCTCTAGGGGATGGAGAGGGAGGAGGAGAGGGAGTGGGGGGAGTGGGAGGGTATTGGGAGGAGGGGCTGAAATGGAAACTTTTATAATTTAATAAAAAAAAAAGAAAGAAAAAAAAATTTTAAAAGACAAGAGAAACTAAGACCATCCTGCCAATGGGACACTAGGTGGCAGTAAAACGAAGTCTAAATTATACTTCAGATTTTGCTCTGTGACAATGTCCTCCCTACATACAGACTGTCTGCATGCACTAAGTCACTTTCTAACATGGTCTAACATCCACATGAACTAATGAACAAGGTATCTGATGGTCTTTACCAGTTTCCCTCGGTACAATAAAATAGATAAAATGCTATTCTGTGAATCCTACCATCGTCAAAGGAACCTGTTCTCTGTAGAAAGAGAACATGGTAAAAAACAGAACTTGGTGACTGGTTAGGGCTTTGAAGGAGGGCGAGAGTTCAAGTCTCCCTTACTTCAGTGATTCAATACAATTTACCCACTGATGCTTACTAGAATAGAGACAACAGCAGACAGAGAAATGGTCAACCAAGATTCAGTAAATAGAAAAAGACATTTACAGTCTAAGATGTAAAATTTAGGGACACAGAGGCCTCAGAAAGCACAGCTATATGAACAGCTACGGAGAAAATTGCCTGTGAAAAAGCATGTGGATTCAATAAGATAAACATTCATAAATATAACTTAAACTTAAAATGTAAACTTACACAGAACTCTGAAATATTTAAATGAATATCTGACGCAGAATAGCCAGGGAATCCAGTTGTCCAGATATGGGAATTTCAAATAGAATCACATGAAATTTTTAAAGTCACATGACTAGTATATTTCAATTATGGGAATCATAGTCCTTTGGTGTACTAGACTTAGGTACATGTCTAAGATTGAATTTCTAGGTCATTTTATTTGACGTATGATGTTATATGAATAGAAAGCAGATTAGTGCTTCTGTTCAACTGTAAATCCCACAGAGGCCTTTATCATTATTTTTCCATATTATTATTATAGAATAAGCCACTTCATTTATCATAAAGACACATTTTTTATATTTATCAAATTGTATTTTCTTTCACTTGAGCTCAATGAGGTGAGTGGGAAGGGTCCTGGGAATGGGGAAGTATGGAGATGTATATAACTTGGGTCCTGTTGTCTAGATGCTCTCTGCAGCCTGGCAGACAATGGATCACAAAAGATTCTCCCATATCCACCCACAAGTGAACGCCATTGCTTTTAAAGTTAGAGAGGATTACCGTTAGCTCTTTTCTTTATTTTGTTATATGAGGTGGTACCTTCTTCAAATGAGTACCATAATTATGATTTTCAACTATTTCAGGAATGTTTCTTTTAAATATTTTTTGATGAGTTCCTTTACAGACATACCATGGCGATACTCCCCCTATTTGTAATTTTCTCATCATTTGCACTGAGGGTTCTCAAGAAGGTAGAGAAAGAGGTACTGTCATAGTCACCTTCATATTTTTTTCTTTTTTTCTCATTCCAAATTTGTTCACTACAGAAGAAATTGTGGAGTTTTAATTTTGTTGGGTTTCCCCACAGAATTTCTTCTCCTTTATGTGCTTGTTTTCAAATTTAGTATGTCTTTAAAAGTCAAAAGTCATAGACCAAAGAAAGTAATACATTCTTTTTTTATGGTGTATTAAAATTATTTTTATTGATAAAAATTTTTGGTTGGGAAAAATAGAAATAAGAAAGGAGAGGATGAAGTAAGAAAAACATGTGTCATTAATATTTTTACCTGTCTAGGAACAACTTTTATATTTTTAATGTCTTTAATAACTGCAATATATTAAAGAATATTGGAATACTTAACACAATGGTCAAGAAATTCTAGTGCTACAATGTGTAATAAATATGTGAGAAGTTTTTGAGTGAAATACTTCAGTTTTCAGAATATTTGAGTTCTCATGTATGTTTTACACATGATTCTCTAAAAATTTTCCAATTATGATAATGCTTCAGCTATATTCTAAGGAAACATCCCCAAGTTGTTAACCTATTTTCTGAAGGTAGTTGTTTTTTATCTAATATCTTATGGATTTAGTTTGTTGATCTTGTGTGAATAATTGGTAACTAGTGTTGTTTTTTCTTTAATTGTGATTCTCAGTTTTTTCTTAATGATTTATTTAAGTGTAATAGCACAAATAACCAACCCCAATAAGATCATAAGCCTCATCCTTATTTGTACAAGTAACTATGATATGCACAGCAACCAGCTCTCCAGCTGCTCTAAACACTAACAGCCCAAGCACACTAGAAATACACTTCATACAGAGCCAGAACTGCCCAGGTCTGGCAGGAAACGGAGTGAGCTTGGGAGTGGGTCTAGCAAATGGTAGCAGTACAGTACTCTTCAAACACACACTCACATTGCTCTGCACATGGAGGACTCTAAATAATGGAATGGCCATCTATTCCTTTAATCAGATAAACCAGACCACTAAACAGTTAAGTGCTTTGTTGTAGCATGAGGGCCGGCTTGTTGGGGTTTCTGTCCCTCCCAGTACCCCAACAGCCAGCAAGCAACAAAGAAAATCACACACAAGACTCCATAAGGTTATAAACTGATTGGCCCATTAGGTCAGGCTTCTTGTTAACTCTTATAACATATATTACCCCATTATCCTTATCTATGTTAGCCACATGGGCTCAGTACCTTTCTCAGTGTGACAGCTTACATGTTGCCTCTTCGGTGGTCTGCACAGGAGTGGCTGAGGAACTTCTCTGCTTCCCAGAATTCTCCTGTTCTCATTGCATCACTTCTACTTCCTGTCTGGTTTTCCCGCCTATACTGCCTGCCTGGCCAATCAGCGTTTTATTAAAATATGATTGACAGAATACAGACAATTCTCCCACAACATTTCCCTCTTTTTTTTTTAAACAAAGGAAAATACCCATAGTCCATTTGTTGGGAATGTGGGCGTAGTATTTCAGGCTACTTCCTGCTGGTTGGGGGCGCTGATGATCTTATGGGGACCTAAAGAAAATTTAGAGTTATAATCAAGTCCTGACTGGAGTATCCTGTGAGACCTGATCATCTCAGGCAGCGCCTTGAATCCGTTCTGTATGTAGAACTCAGACATCTGGGCCATCTGTTCCTACCAGAGATTGCTCAGGTGGTCTCCCTTGGCCAAAGATGAATTTTCTTAACTCTGAATAAATCCAGAGGCTCTCATTTTCTGTGGAAACACAAGCAAAATCTCTTCTCCAAAGTAACAAACCTTTTGACTTCAGTTTTGAAGCCAAGGTATTTTCAAAATGTCTATCTTGGATTAATTCTGTAGCATTTATAAACACAAGTCTTTTAGCAGTTGTTGCTCCTTCCTCAGCAATCAAACGATTTAAAGAGAGCATAATAGCATACAGTATGAAGATTCTCTGTGCATTTTCCATCTTTATGTGGCTTTATTTTAACCTCTATTTCTTTTATTTTTACTTTTACTTTTTGAGACAGGATCTTTGTATATCTTTGTCCTGGAATAACACTGTAGACCAGGCTGTCTTTGAACTCACAGAGATCCTCCTGTCTCTGACTCCCCAGTGCTGGGATTAAAGGTGTATGCTACCACACCTTGAACTCACAGAGATCTGTCTCTGCCTCCCAGGCATTGGGATTAAAGGCGTGTACTACCACCCCTTGAGGTCACAGAGGTCAATCTACCTCTACCCCTTGAAGTCACAGAGGTCAATATGCCTCTGCCTCCCCGGCATTGGGATTAAAGGTGTGTACCACCACACCCAACTACTCTCTTTTTTTTTTTTACATTAAGAACTTTAACTTTTAGCCTGCATATATTTGTAACACACTATAAACCATTTAGAGGTTTTGTTCGTCTTTGAATCTCTCTTTACTGTATATCTCTCCTTTTTTCTGACCACATGAGCCTAAAACCCGTGGCTTTGACGGCTGGATCTAGGCCATTTCTTAGCTTTCCAGACTCATGGTAGAGGTACCAGCCAGAGCTGTGTTCACTGCCACAACTCTATGGCGTTTCAAGGTCCTTGCTAGCAAGCAAGCTGCAACGTTCTGCTCACAGACCACACTCAAGTGCTTCAGGCTGCCTGCCTGAAAGAGTCAGAGTCTGCCTTGGCAGGACAGCCCAGAAAGCCAGCATTTTAAAACAGCACAGCTTTCTTCCTGCTACGGCTGAAAACCAAAAAGCATGTGTTCAGCCCTTCACCAACAGCGTTTAAGTGTTTTGTGGCAGGACCTCTCAATGAACTGCAGGGTTTTGCAGCTAAAGCTGAGTCAGGAAGCCTCTCTTAGATGAGAGCATTTGCTTGCTACTAGCAAGCAGAGCAGACCTGAGAAATTGTTGCTACCAACAAAACATGCTTTAGTCTATTCTTTCCCAAGCTTTCTCAAACTTTCGGTGGATTCAGTTATCCACGTTTGGGCGCCATCTGTAACATGAGGGCCGGCTTGTTGGGGTTTCTGTCCCTCCCAGTACCCCAACAGCCAGCAAGCAACAAAGAAAATCACACACAAGACTCCATAAGGTTATAAACTGATTGGCCCATTAGGTCAGGCTTCTTGTTAACTCTTATAACATATATTACCCCATTATCCTTATCTATGTTAGCCACATGGGCTCAGTACCTTTCTCAGTGTGACAGCTTACATGTTGCCTCTTCGGTGGTCTGCACAGGAGTGGCTGAGGAACTTCTCTGCTTCCCAGAATTCTCCTGTTCTCATTGCATCACTTCTACTTCCTGTCTGGTTTTCCCGCCTATACTGCCTGCCTGGCCAATCAGCGTTTTATTAAAATATGATTGACAGAATACAGACAATTCTCCCACAACACTTTGTGTCCAAAGGAACTGTGATTTTAGGTGAGATAGAGTATTTTACTGTTTGAAAACATAAAATTTATAATTTTTATTAAGAAAAACTTAAGTTACTGTATACATAAATGGAATTAACTTGCTTTGTAATTAAGTACATAGAAAGATATTAGACAATCGGCCAAAAGACTGAAAATATGATGTGTTACTTTTATAAAAGTGTTTGGAAATGTCTAGGAAATTTAGTTAACTAAACAATAAAAGTACCACTGTTTAAAAATATTACTAGAGCTGAAGAAATGGTTTAGTAGTTGAGTTATTGGCTTTTGTTTCCGCCATGGTAAGTACTACAGGCTAGCTGGCCTCCAAGCTCCCTGGTGCTTCTCTTCTCTGTCTCCCTTTCTTGCAGTAGGAGTGCTGGGATTACAGACACTAGCCAACCTATCTGACTTTTTACAGGGTTTCTTGTGATTAAACTCAGGTTGTCCGGCATTTGTGGCAAGTACTTTTACATTCTTAATATTTAACAGTTAAACATCTTCAGTTATGTTCAGTATGTCTGAAATCACTAGGCTATCTTTAAAAACTGAAAACAATTTACATTCTCCAAAAGTGAACTAAAAATCATGAGTCCGTGACCTTAATTGTGTCAGTGTTGTTTGGAATAAACTTATGTTTTGGTGTGTCATGTATCCAAAAACATGAGTTAGATGAGATTTAACTGTAAAAACAATTCTCATATTCAAAGATTTGACCTATGTGTTTTCTCATAGAACTTATAATATTGTGCCTTAGGAGTATTCATTAAACAATGATTTTTTCCACAAATCCATGATTATTATATCTCAAATGACTATCTTGACAACACATAATAAAGAAGGAAGTGTTTTTGTAAGTATCATGTAGGATTTTTATTGTATTTTAATAAATTTAAGTTTTTTTAAGGTTTAGCATACTTACAGAATTTTTTCTCATGAATAATCTCTCAAAGATGAATGCCATTCATTACTTTTAATCCTACACGTTAGATTGGCTTGAGATCACAGACAGTGAAGAGAGTTATTACCGTGTCAAACATCTAGATCCACATGTTTATACACATTCAGCTCTGCTTCTGAGTAAGAGAAGAAGCAGTTGATAGTAAAGCTTTGGGGACAACAATTGATGAATAAATCCATTACACCTATTACACTGGGAGACATAACTAACTTATCCAAACAGTAGAGACTGTCAAATTGTCAGAAAGATCAAAATGTATGGCAAAATAGTTCAGCATCAATGTAAAGCATTTTCATATGGTCAGGGAGGAGAGACAAACAAATAAAAACTATCTGTACAAAGCACAGCAAGAATCAGGGACAAGGAACAGATTTTTTTCTCAAACCATATTCTGTGGTTGTGTTGTGCATGAACATGGTCTATCTGTGCTACATCAAGTTCTAATGGAGTATACTGTCTTCTTGTGACAGTGAAATAAGTAAGTAGAGTGAAACCGAGCTTTGAAGGTTCCATTCTTATTTACTAGGCATCCTTCTTTACCTATCCCCACATCCTTCATACATAGCTCTTTGTTATTCATGTCTAAGTAAAAAGAGGGTTCCTAACAGTAGGTCCTCATGGGAATTATGAAAATCTCAGTATATGCTTTTCATATCAGAATATATGAGTCCATAAGAATGTATCATAACATACTGTGGTAATATGCTACATGCTTAATGAACAATGTCTACTGTTAAAGCATCTTGAACTCTACTGCTTCCATTAAAAGAAGGCAAAAATACTTGCAGTTCTCTCAAAATTTCAAAGTCACAAATAACTGCATGTTGAAATAAAATTGCTTTCCCTTGTGCTTCATTCCACAGCTTCTATTCGTTAATCTAACTAGCAGCCCCGACATCTTTGTGAACCATGCCAGTAAAAGCAAGGTAGAGGTTATGATAAGCTTTATAAGATTTTAATCTGCATTTGAGTTCAGCTTTCCTTTCCCCACTGATGCTTTGCCTTGGTTGAGTACAACAGGCTAGTGAAGCCCACGATCTCACTGGATAACGTGACTGCTGAGCAAACCACTTGAACTCAGCAAGGGAGAAACTCAGGATTTTAATCGCTCTTGTTTTCTTGAGTATCCGTTTAACCAAGTCAGGAGTAAATACTCCCTGATTTCTGAGGCTCTGCAGATGGTGACTGTGTATGTAGCAGGTGAATGGTATTTAGTGATACTTTTTTTAAAAGCAAATCCTCTAGAGAGAATGGAGGAACAGAAGCTCAGAAGAGATGGATGGTTCTATAGTAAGTGTGTCTCTGCACAGCAGCTATGCTCAATTGCTTCTACAAAGTTGAAATATTTATGTTGCACATTTCTCTGCTTCTCATAGTCTTGCCTACGGAGTTTATTTCTTTTGATATTTGCTTGTCTGTGCTAAATTATTACAGTTATGATTGAGTCTTTAAATATATACTATTGTGTCAAATTCCCACTGTTTTGTTTTGTTTTGTTCTTGCCTGCTCATTTTTTTCAAGACATAGATCCTCAATGAACTGATGATGCTTATCCTGAAGGATTCCATTGTAACAGAGGAATATTGTAGTTTTCTGATGCCCAATTCCTCCAGAAACCAAGTCACATCCTCATATAAAGACAGAAAATGCAAATATATGGCATGACTTCTGCACGGGGCTCTCTTGGTTTACTGGTTTATGAAAATGCATGCTCATTCACATGAAATGCGTAGCCTAGCATAACTTTTTCAGTTATGAGAAAGTGGAATCAGGAATGGCATATTCTTGTGGAAAACAAAACTCCATATATGGAATTCACTTGAGAATCTGGAATGTGGCAGACATATGTAGCTTATGCGTGGTATAAAATTGATACTGTTGTATTCACACTACAGTTTCCAAGCTCTATTCCTTGGGCAATCACTATCACAGCAAAAATGATGTGACTCTGTGTGTGAAAAGCTGTCATCAGTTTATCTTAATGTATTGATATTGACTTCATTCACCTGTATTCAGTTCTCTGAGACAATGTCTACCACTTCAGAGATCATTAGTTTGGTTGTTTTTTATTTCTGATTTCATATATAGTGTTTGATTCTTTAACCAGCATATGTTGGATTCATGTTATCAGAAATAATTATTTTGAAGCATTGCCAAGTGATGAACATAAACTATCACATCTTTTGCAGAAAATGAACTTTTCCCTAATTATTTACATTTGATTCCTTGCATTGGAAACTCCCTTGCATGGGATCTCCACACATTTCCCCCAGTTAACATGGATGTTTACATATGAATATTTCAGAAAAATAGGGATCTATTTATATGATTTTTTTACTTATCCTTCTATTGAAAACAGGTTTCCTTACATAATTTCTTAATTGTGTTTGTCTCAACTCTACTATGCCCAACTCTTCCTCATCTTTTTCCCATCCAGATCCAACCCCTTTCTTTCTCTCATCACAAAAAAAACTGGTTTCTAAGGGAGAATAATAACAAAAAATATACTATTGTATAGTAAGATAAAACAAAAACTACCACAGAATAATAGAAAAAAACAATTAGAAGACAAATAGCCCAAGAAAAGCCAAAAGAAACAGAATCCTCCAATACACTCAACTGGAATCTGTAATATTGTGTGTGTGTGTGTGTGTGTGTGTGTGTGTGTGTGTGAAAATATGATAAGAAAATGTGTAAATAAGATGAGATATAAGGGAAAGAAAGGATGTAAAGTTCTGACATAACATAATGAGACAAGGAACATCCAAGATGCTGTTAAATTTTTTGGGATGTTGGGTTTTTTTTTTCAACAGGGTTTCCCTGTAGCTTTGGAGCCAGTCCTGGAACTAGCTCTTGTAGCTGATCTCAAATTCACAGAGATCCACCTGCCTCTGCCTCCTGAGTGCTGTGATTAAAGGTGTGTGCCACCACCGACTAGCTTGCTATTGAATTTTTGAGGCTTCGTTTGCAGCATAATTTTGAAAGTAAGTTCTTATCCTAGCGACAATTCCTTGAAAAAAGTAAATTTTCATTTGAAAATGAATATAAATCAGAGATAGCTTCTGGGTTATGGATCTGTTCATGAGTCCACTTCTTACTTAATTTCTAATATTAAATCAGGTGCATAAGTACATGCCCTATGTATGCTGCTTCTATTTCTGCTAGTTAATATCTCCTTCAATCCAGCTGAGGTAGAGGGCTGTGTGTTTGGGAAGGGTGTGTGGGTATTTGTATTTTCCATCATCCTTGACTCTTGCACACTAGCTTCATCCTTTTTTAAAACTTTTATTTAAAAAACTATCTTTTTTTCATTTCATGTACCAATCCCAGTTGCCCCTCCCTCCCCTCTTCCTATTCCTTTCATGTTACCGCCCCCCCCTCACCCTCCCCTCCCCCGCACTCAACCCCATCAACTCCTCAGAGAGAATAAGGCATATTGCTTTGAGAAAGGACCAAGTCCTTCATGCTACATCTAGGATGAGCAAGGTATCCCTCCTAAGAAATGGGTTCCAAAAAGTCATTACAAGCAGTAAGGATAAACCCTGGCCAGCTGCCAGTGGCCCCCAGTCAGCGCCAGTCATACAATGTAACCCACATTCAGAAGGCCTAACTCTGTCCTCTGCTGGTTCCTTTCCCATCTGGTTAGAGTTGGTGAGCTTCTTTTAACTCAGTCAAGCTGTTTCAGCAGTTAAGCCCATCATGGTCTTGACTTCTTTGCTCATATTCTCTCTCTTCTCACTCTTCAGCTGGAATTTGGGAGATCAGCCCAGTGCTCAACTGTGGATCTGTGCCTCTGCTTCCATCAGTTGCTGGACAAAGGTGACATTTGGTGTCTTTGGTGACATTTGGGATCGTCATTAATCAGACTACAGGGCAAGGCCAGTTCGGTCACCCTTTCCACTATTGCTTAGGATCTTAGATGAGGCCATCCTAGTGGATTCTAGGAAATTTCTTTAGTGGCAATTTTTTTGCAAGCCCCATAAAGGCTCCCACAATTATGATATCTCTTTCTTTGTTCTCTGTCTCTGTCTTTTCACAATCTCAAATATCCTGTTACCTCTAGTTCCCTTCCACCATTCCTTTCTCCCCTCCTCTTCCCCTTCCAACCTCCCTTCTCCTGCCCTCCCGACATGCTTCCAATTTTCTCAGGAGATCTAGTCTACTTTCCCTTTCCAGGGGCATCTATATATGTTTCTCTTAGGATTGTCTTTTTACTTGGCTTCACTGGGGTCATGGACTATAGGATTTGGTTATAGCTAAATCCACCTATGAGTGAACACATACCATGCTCATCTTTCTGGGTCTGGGTTATCTCAATCAGGACTGTTTTTCTAGTTTTATTCATTTGCATGCAAATTTTAAGATGCCACTGTCTTTGATTGCTGAGTAGAACTCCACTGTGTAAATGTCCCACATTTTCTTTATCCGATCTTTGGTTGAGGATCACCTAGGTTGTTTCCAGGTTCTGGCTATTACAAATAATGCTTCTATGAACATATGAACATAGTTGAACAAATGTCCATGTAGTATGATTGAGCATCCTTTAGACATATGCCCAAAAGTGGTATTGCTAGGTTCTAAGGTATGTTGAATCCCAATTTTCTGTGAAATTTCCATACTGATTTCCAGAGTGGTTGTAAAGTTTGCATTCCCTCCAGCAATGGAGGAATGTTCCTCTTACTTTGCATGCTCTCCACCATAGGCTGCCATTGGTGTTTTTGATCTTAGACATACTGACAGGTATAAGATGGTATCTCAGAACTGTTTTGATTTGCAATTCCCTGATGGCTAAGAATGTTGAACATTCCCCTAAGTGTCTTTTGGCCATATGAGATTCTTCTATTTAAATTCTCTGTTTAGATCTGTACCCCATTTTTATTTATTTTTTTTTCTTTTAGTAATTTTATTAAATTATAAAAAGTTTCCATTTACGCCCCTCCTCCCAACGCCCTCCCACTCCCCCCCTCCCTCTCCTCCTCCCTCTTTGTCCCCAAGGGAAGTCAGGGTCTCCTGCCCTGTGGGAAGTCCAAGTTCCTCCCCCCTCACTCCAGGTCCAGGAAGGTGAGCATCCAAACAGACTGGATCCCAAAAATCCAGTATATGCAGAGGAAACCAGTCCCAGTGTCATTGTCAATGGCTTCTCGGAAAGACTGCAGGCCAGCCACATTCAGAAAATCCAACCACATTCAGAGAATCTGGTTGGATCACATGCTCTAGTATTTTGATGTCTAATTGCTTGAGTTCTGTATATATTTTGGAAATCAGTCCTTTGTCTGATGTGGGGTTGGTGAAGATATTTTTCCATTTAGTAGGCTGGTTTTTTGTCTTATTGACTGTGATTTTTGATTTATAGAAGCTTCTCAGTTTTATTTATTGTTACTCTCGGTGTCTGTGCTGCTGGATTTATTAGATTTAGGAAGTGGTCTCCTGTGCCCATGCATTAAAAGCTGCTTCTCACTTTCTCTTCTATCATGTTCAGTGTGCTATGATTTATAATGAGGTCTATAAACCATTGGGACTTGAGTTTTGTGCTTGAGGATAGATATGGATCTATTTTCATTCTTCTACATGTTGACATCCAGTTATGCCAGCATGGTTTGTTGAAGATGCTTTCTTTTTTCCAGTGTATAATTTTAACTTCTTTGTTAAAAATTAGGTGTTTATAGGTGTGTGGATTAATATACAGAACTTCAATTCTATTCCATTGGTCAAAGAGTCTGATTTATACCAATACCAGACCATTACATTATTGTAACTCTATAACAGAGCTCGATGTCAGGGACATTGACGCCTCCAGAAGTTCTTTATTGTACAGGATTGTTATGGCAATCCAGGGTTTTTTGGTTTTTCATATGAAGTTGATTATTGTTCTTTCAAGGTCTGTGAAGATTTCTTTTGAAATTTTGATGGGGATTGCATTGAATCAATAGATTGATTTTGGTAGTATTGCCATTTTTATTATGTTGATCCTATCTATACAAGAGCATGGAAGATCTTTCCATTTTCTGCTATCTTCTTCAGTTTCTTTCTTCAAAAATGTAAAGTTCTTGTCAAACAGGTCTTTCACTTGTTTGGTTAGTGTTACCCACAAGATATTTTATGTTATTTGTTTTGTGAATGGTGATATTTATCTGATTTCTTTCTCAGCTTCTTTATCATTTGTATGTAGGGGGCTACTAATTTTTTTAGTTGATCTTGTATCCTTCAATAATATTGAAGGTAATTTATTCATCTGTAGAAGTTCCCTAGTAGAGTTTTTGGGGTCATGTATGTATACTGTCATATAATATGCAAATAGCAAAGTTAGACTTCTTCCAATTTATATCCACTTGATCTCCTTTTGTTGTCTTATTGCTCTAGCTAATACCTTAAGAACTATTTTGAATAGATATAGAAAGAGTGGGCAGACTCGTCTTGTTTCTAATTTTGGCATAATCCCTTTGACTTTCTCTCCATTTAATTTGATATTGACTGTCATCTTACTGTATATTCCTTTTATTATGCTTAGATACGTTCCTTGTATCCCTGATCTCTACAAGACCTTTATCATAAAGATGTTTCAAATGCTTTTTCAGCATCTGATAAGATAATCATATAATCTTTCAGTTTATTTTGTGGTGAGTTGCATTGATAGGTTTTTGTACATTGAAAAATTACTGCATCCTGTGATGAAACTGACTTGATCATGGTGAATTTGGGGGTTTTGTTTGTTTGTTAGTTAGTTTGGTTTTGGTATTTTGAGACAGAGTCTCTCTGTTGCTTTGGAGCCTGTCCTGGAACTAGCTCTTGTAGACCAGGCTGGCTTCAAACTCAGAGAGATTCATCCACCTCTGCATCCTGAGTGCTAGAATTAAAGGTGTGCGCAGTAATTTATTGAGTATATTTGGATCAATGTTCATGGGTGGGATTGATCTGTAATTCTCTTTCTTGATTGTATCTTTGTGTGGTTTTGGTATCAGGGTAACTGGAGCCTCTGAAAAAGAATTTGACAATGTTCCTTCTGTTTCTATTATGTTGAACACTTTGAGGAGTATAGGTATTAGCTCTTCTTTGAAATTCTTGAATTCTGCACAGAAACCAATCAACTCTGGACTTTTTTGGTTAAGAGGCTTGTGATAACAGCTTCTATTTCCTTACAGGTTATACATCTATTTAAAATTGTCAAACTGGTCTAGATTTAATTTCGGTATATGGTATCTATCTAAAAATTTATCCATTTCTTTTACATTTTCCAATTTCGTGGAGTACAGGCTTTTGTAGTATGATCTAATGATTCTCTGGATTTCTTCACTCTCTGTTGTTATATCTCCCTTTTCACTTCTTATGTTCTTAATTTGGATATTCTATTTTTGCTTTTTGATTAGTTTGGATAAGGGTTTGTCTATATTGTTGATTTTTCTCAAAGAACCAGCTCTTTGTTTCATTGACTCTTTGTATTGTTTTCTTTGTTTCTATTTTGTTGATTTCAGCCCTCATTTTGATTATTTCCTGTCTTCTACTCCTCCTGCATGAGTCTGCTTCTTTTTGTTCTAGAGCATTCGGGTGTGCTGTTAGGCCACTAGTTTGAGCTTCCTTCACATTCTTTATGTGGGCACTCAATTCTATGAACTTTCCTTTTAGCATTGCTTTCATAGTGTTCTATAGGTTTTGGTACACTATGCCTTCATTTTTGTTGAATTCTAGGAAGACTTTGATTTCTTTGCTTATAGTATCCCAAGACCCAGGGGTGGTTCAGTAGAGCACTGTTTATTTTCCATGTGTTAGTGGATTTTCAGAAATTAGTGTTACTTTTTAACACTATTGTTAAACCACAGTGGTTAATAACATCCAGGGGATTACTCCATTTTTTGTATCTGTTGAGATTGGCTTTGCTACCAATTATGTGATCAATTTTAGAAAAGGTTCTGTGAGATGTTTAGAAGGTGGTATGTTCTTTTGTGTTTGGGTGGAATGATCTGTAGGTGTCTGTAAATTACATTTGATTCATTAATTGTTATTCTTCTTATTTCTCTTTTAAGTTTTGACTGCTTTACCTGTCCATTGGGGAGAATGGGGTGTTTAAGTCCCACACTATTAGTGTGTAGGGTTTGATTTACAATTTAATCTTTAGTAATGTTTCTTTTACATATGTGTGTGTTCTTGTATTTGGGGCATAGATGTTCAGGATCAAGACTTCACCTTGATGGATTGGTCCTATTATGGGTATAAGGTGTTTTTATCCATCTCTTTTGATTGATTTTAGTTTGAAGTCTATTTTGTTAGATATTAAAATAGCTACACTCACTAGTTCCTTAGATCCATTTGATTGGAAAATCTTTTGCCAACCATTTACTCTGAGTTAATATATGTCTTTGAGGTTGAAGTCTGTTTCTTGTATACAGCAGAAGGCTGGATCATGCTTTAAGAATCATTCTCTTAGCCTGTGTCTTTTATAGGTGAATTGAGTTCATTGATATTAAGAGATATTAATAACCAGTGTTTGTTAATGCCTGTTAGTTTTTTATGAAAGTGTGTGTTTCCCTTCTTTGGGTTTTGTTTGTGTGAGGTTATCTGTTGCATGTATTTGATTGTGTACAGGTAGCTTTGTTTGGTCAGAGTTTTCCTTCTTGTACTTTGTGTAGTGCTGGATTTGTGGATAGATATTGTTTAAATCTGTTTTTTTCATGGGTTATCTTGTTTGAAATTGGTGATTTAAAACTTTTCTGGTTTTAGTAGTCTGGCCATGCATTTGCGGTGTCTTCAAGTCAGCAGCACATCTGCCCAGGATGTGACTAGAACAATGGAAGAAAACAGTGTACTACAGACACATACAGAAAAAAATCCATAAAGTACAATTAAACAATGAAACAGTAAAAATCATAAAAATGTTTAAGATGTAGTTAAGTGATAATGAATATGTTAAAGAATTAGAATAGGAAAAAGACAACAGGGAAATGTATGATGAACAATATAATTATACTGTCGATGAGGGCATGTTCTTGGTAGTTTGTCCTTTTTGTTCTATCTTCTCCATGATAATTCATGTAGAAAAAAATTGATGAAGGACAAAGTACTGTTTGTAATGTTATCACTAATCTAGAATACCAGATTTGGGGGAATGTTGTTCACAGAGTTGTTTAGTCACATTTTTGTTGGTGGTTTTATTGATTCTTTGGAAATTTTGCAGAGTAACTTATGGTACTTTAGTTCATACTCATCTTATGTTCTTGAAGCAGTGATGGGACCCTGTAGAGGAGAGTCAGTTTTGGATGTCAGCTGATCCAAGCCATGCATCAGCTACACAATCTACATCCTTCACTTGTCCTTTATAAATCTTCCCACGGTGTTCCCAGCACTGATTCAGGACTCAGAAATAAGTCTCTTTTTAGGTCACCACATACAGGTGTCAACCCTTCCATGATCTTCCCACTGATGTCATTAGAATCATATACAGTAAGAATTTCTGCTTCTTTCTTGGATATGGAAATCTTGCCTTTGCTACACATCTTATGTTTGACATATTTTTATTTGACAGCAGTGTATGCCTGCATGGCTGCAAATTTACAGCTCATGTTTCTTCAGCCTGTGGTTTCTAAAGAAAAATTTGGAATGAGGATAGATAGTTAAGGGCACGGGTGAAGTCTGGAACTTCACATGAAGATAATCGGACTCCCATTCACATACCCTATTTTAGCCCATAAATCTCCAGCTTAACTTGTCCTACTTTGTTTAATATTTCCCGCACATGGATTTTTAGTATGGACTGTATTTTGGACTATGTCTTTTAGAATAATGCTAAGCAAGAACACATCAAGTTTTGTGGTGAACTCTTGTATCCTTAGTCTAAGTAAAGAAATATATACATAGGCACTTGATAACCTCTTTTCTTTCATGACAGGGAATCTTGACATTCCAGGATGTGGCAATTGATTTCTCTCCAGATGAGTGGGACTGCCTCGACTTTTCACAGAGGGCTTTGTACAGGGAAGTCATGTTGGAGAACTACAGTAACATGGTCTCCGTGGGTGAGACTTTTTTCTTTTCTGATTCCTTCATCATAATTGTTTCCTACAAGTATGTTTTACATCTATGTCTGAATTGTCTGCCTCATTTTCATTTGCCAATTTAATAAAAATCTTGGAGTTCATGTAGAACACAATATTCTGTGTCACTTTATCTTGTCAATATATTCCTGACTCCTGGAGAAGACATTCATCATTCAAACTTTCATAATACATTTTACTCTTTAGACACATCACAGATTATATATTGATTTGCATCTTAATGATTCATAATGTGTTTGCATTTGATCCAGTACTAATTTACAAAGAAATTCAAGGTATAAAATATTAACAAAAATGCTTTTCAGTGTGTAAAAATATTTGGAGATAGCAATAAGAAAATCATTTTTGGAATTTTAAATTATAGGCCATTTTATATAATCAGTATGGTGGTTTACGAGAAATCCATGTGTTTTATTATTGTTATCCCAAGTTGTGGTTATAAGTCTCATCCAACATGCAGGTCTTTCAGTGTCAAAACCAGATCTGATCAGCTTTCTTGAACAAAACAAAGAGCCCTGGAAAATGAACATAGGAGAGACAGAAGGCAATGAACAAGGTAAGCCAGAATGAAGCATTGGCACACGTGGGAAACCTAGGGCATGGAGAAATTCTGACCTGAGGTGGGATGCATGGTGTAGGAGGGCCTTTTGTTTATGTATTGTTTTCATTAGTTAATCAATAAAGAAACTGCTTGGCCTGATAGGTCAGAACTTAGGTAGGCAGAGAAGACAGAACTGAATTCTGGGAGGAGAAAAGCAGAGTCAGAATGAGAGATCCACCATGGAAACACCAGGTCACACAAGCTAAATCTTTCCCTGTAAGCCACGATGACCTCATAGTGAATACAGATTAATAAAAATGGGTTTAATCAAAATGTGGGAGTTAGCCAATAGGGAGCTAGAGCTAATGGCCAAGCAGTGTTTTAATTAATACAGTTTCTGTGTGATTATTTTGGGTGTAAGCTAGCGGATGGCCAGAACAAAAGGCTTCCTCTCCCGGTAACAGATGCACAAATATTTCTATGTAAAATTATGTAAAAATTCACATTGAATGATTATTCCAAATTACTTTAAAAGTAAAATGACCTAAAATGTCACTTTGAATAATTTACTTAAATTATGATATAAAACAGAAGTAAAATGATTTGTTTGCATATCTTTGTACTCTATCAGGCTTTGAAATGAACAATATTGAAATGAAAATTAGCATTAAAAAGTTTCACAGTATTTGAAGAAGTATTTCTCTGTACCTTTTCATGTCTGTCTCTCTGCTCTCATGACAGAATTACATGGCTTTCACTGTTGTGTAGTCTCACATAAAATCAGGAAATATAAATCTTATAGCTGTATTCATTTTGGAGGATTGTAGAGTTCATTCTTTATGTGAGATACTACAGAAATTAAAAGGTAACTTTTTCTATTTCTGTAAAGTATTCTTTAGTAATTAAGACTTGTTTCGAGTCATACATGTTATTGGTCTAATTTAATATCACCTACTAATCTTTGACTATCAAAATTTATGTTAATTTCCACATAAATGTTGTATATGCACTTGTTTTCCTTTGTGTTTTATATCAGTAATGGAATATGTTTGGAGAAATATCCACAATATTTTACTTTTAATACTTTTATTAGTGATTTAATAATACCTTTCAGTATCATTTGAGCAAATTCAACTCTTTACTCTTCCCAAGTTCCACTTCTTCCAGACATCTTTGGTTTTTTTCCTCTTCTTTTTTTACATTCACAGAGTTCAATCTGAAACTCCCATAAAATTATGGATGTTGAGCATGGTCTACAATATGGTTGAATAAAGAGGAGCTGCACATTCTTAAAATCAACATTATTCCCTTTATCCAAGTATCTTTAAGATAATAGTAGCTTCTCAGGAAGGCATGGTTCTTCAGGTCCTTTCTTACTGTCTCCCAAGGATTTTCATCTGGCTTGGGATTGCTCAGGTCTGATACATTCTGTCCTAATTTCTTGAGTTTATAAGGGCAACTGTCATGTTGTTCACAGAAAGCACTATTTTCTTATAGTCATCCATGACTTCCTGCCTTATTGTGTATTATCACTCTGTCCTGAATGACCACTGAACAGTTCATGGAATACGTTTAATATAAACATACTAGTTAAAACTGAATGTTTTCTTGTTGTTTTACCATGTCCAGCTGTGAGTCACCTTTTAGTTGTCAAATTAGACAGACATTTTTAGAATGAAGACTTAGAGATGGAACAGTCTGTGAATAAATCAATAGGATATCAAAAATAATTTTAGTACTATATCCAAGCAGAATAACGGTAGTAGGTGGTACTTTCTATCTTTTAAGAATGCATTTGAATTAACATGAATGCTCCTCAGATTATTCTACAAAATAAAAACAGCAGAACACTATGAAATTCTTTTCTTGAGGACAGTTACCTTGATACCTAAACCACGTATACACCCAATATGTAAGTGAAATATATGCCAATATCATTATGAACATATATACAAATATCATCAATAAAATATTTGCAACCTGTATCTAAGAACATATCAAAAAGATAGACTACAATAGGCTTCATGTCAAGACATTTAGGGGTAGATGATCCATTCAAAACCAATAAGTATAATCTACCAAATGTACAAACTAAAGTCAAATTCCAGAAGTTCATCTTATTAGAGCAGAAAAACCTTTGACAAAATTGACACTCCTTTTGATAGAAGTCCTGGAGAGTTTAGGGGTGCAAGAGATATACCTCCAAATAAAAAATTCAATTCACAGAAAAGGTATAGCCCACATCAAACTAAATGGAAAGAATTCAAAGCCTCTCTAACAAAATAGGGAACAATGCAAGTGTACTCAATTTCTCTATATGTATTCAATACAGTACTTGAAATCTTAGCTTAAACGATAACAAAATGAGAAGATGTAGAAGTAATTAATAGCAAGGGAAGAAATCAAAAATATGTTATATGCAGATGCTATGTTTTATGTACAAAAGACTCTAAGAACTCTATGTAGAAACTTGCACGATTGAGAAACACTTTCATCAAAGATAAGGAATGCAAAATTAACTAACAAAAAGCAGTAGCCTTCCTATACACAAATGAGAGAAGACTTAAATGGAGTTCAGGGAAATGATGTCTTTCATAATAACCTCAAAAAATAGTTTTGGGTAATTAGAACTCAAACAGTGAAAGACCATTTTAAAACCTTTAAGGCATTGAAGAAATAAATTAAAAAAGATATTGGAAGATGTAAAAATATATATGCTCAAGGACTGGTCAATTGATATAGTAATATACTGATTCAGTGAAAACCCTATCAAAATTCTAAAACAATTCTTCTCAGATCTCAAAAACACAGTTTTCAGCATCATATGGATACAAACAAATAAAAACCTCACAATAGCTTAAACAGTTATGAAAAATAAAACTATAAACAATACACCATTCAGAGTTTTAAATTATACTACATTTATTAATAATCAGGTTTGTAAAATATTGGTACAGCTGAAAAACAGATATATTGATCAAAAAATCAAGTTGTAGATACTAACTTAAGTCCACTCATCTATTACATTCATTTTGTCAAAGAATCTAGAAAAATGCACTTGAAATATAAAGAGCATTTAATCTTAATCGTACCTAAACTATATCCAACAGACTACAAGTCCCCAATGAAAAACGTTTTCTTCAAGAGAGTCTCAGTGGGGATAAAAGTCACACAGGAATTCCCCATAACCAGATCTTGAAGGATATCACCAACACAACTCAATGGAATTTTTGGATATTCTTTTTCTCCATAACGTTTAGCTTTGGAATTTATTTATTTTTATATGTGATCTTATGGTATCTATAAGTACATTATGTCTTCTAGAGTTATGCTTTGTTTTGTTCTATGCAATGTTTTTCAAATGACCAAAAGATACTTGAGGAAAGGTTAACTTCTTTAGCTATCAGGGAAATGCAAATCAAACCAACTCTGAGATACCATCTTTCACCTGTCCGAATGACTAAGATCAAAAACACACCTGATAGCTTATGCTGGAGAGGATGTGGAGTAAGGAGAACACTTCTCCATTGCTGGTGGGAATGCAAACTTGTGCAACCACTATGGAAATCAGTATGGCCGTTTCTCAGAAAACTGGGAATCAACCTACCTCAGAATCCAGCAATACCACTCTTGGGAATATACCCAAAAGATGCTCAATCATACTATAAAAGCGTTTGTTCAACCATGTTCATAACAGCATTATTTGGAATAGCCAGACCCTGGAAACAAACTAGATGCCCCTCAACTAAAGAAAGGAAAAAAAATGTAGCACATCTATACATTAGAATACTACTCAGCAGGGAAAAAAAATGACATCTTGAATTTTGCATGCAAATGGATGGAGAACATGAACAAGGAAGGCAGGACCGTGAGGAGTGCGTTCACCCACTGATACAAGGGGACTGATCTAGTGAGAGTTCACCAAGGCCAACTGGACTGGGACTGAACGAGCACGTAATCAAACCGGATTCTCTGAATGTGGCTGACATGGGGACTATCTGAGCAGTCATTGATAATGGCACTGGGACTTGTTTCCTCTGCATGTACTGGCTTTTTGGGATCCTAGTCTGTTTGGATGCTCACCTTCCTAGACCTGGAGGGAGGGGGAGGAACTTGAACTTTCCACAGGGCAGGAAACCCTGACTGCTCTTAGGGCTGGAGAGGGAGAGAGGGAGAAGGAGTAAGGGGAGTGGGTATCGGGAGGAGAGCAGAAGTGGAAACTTTTATAAATTAATAAAAAAGAAAACCGAAAGAAAAGAAAAGAAAAGAAAAGAAATATCTTGATTGAGGGAGCCTTTATGTGGTTTGCAAGAAACCTGGCTCTAGAAAAATCCCCAGGAATCTACAAGGATGACCCCAGCTAAGACCCTAAGCAGTAGAGGAGAGGATGTTTGAACTAGCCTTTCAGTGTAGTCAGACTGATGATTATCTTAAATATCACCACAGAACCTTTGTCCAACAAAAGATGGAAACAGAGGCAGAAAACCACATCCAAACACTGAACTGAGCTCCCAGGTCCTTTTGAATAGTGGAAGAAGTGAGAATATGAGCAAGGAGGTGAAGACCATGAGTGGTTCACCCACTGAGACAGTTTGCCTGAGCTAATGGGAGCTCACCAACTCCAACTGGCCTGGGAGTGAACTAGCATGGGATCAAACCCTCTGAATATGGTTGACAATTGGGGAAGACTGAGCGGGCATTGACAGTGGCACTGGAATTTGTCTCTACTGCATGTACTGGCTTTTTGGGATCCTATTCTCTTTGGATGTATACTTTGTTCAACCTAAATGTAGTAGGGAGGGCTTGGACTTGCCTCAAGGCAGGGTGGCTTTTCCTGTCTTAGGATTTGAGGAGGGAGGAGTAGGAGGGTATGGGGAAAGAGTGGAAGGAAGAGTGTGGTAATTTGAATTGGTATTTTTTAAAGTAATAAAATAAAAATTAAAAAATGTAAGCCAAAAAGTCACACTTACAGGAATTCCCCATAACCAGCACTTGAAGGATATCACCAATACAACTCAATGGAATTTTTACATTCTTTTTCGCCATAATGTTTAGTTTGGGAATTTATTTATTTTTATTAATGACCTTATGGTATCTTTATGTACATTACACCTTCTAGAGTTTTGCTATGCTTTGTTTTACACAATTTTGTGTGTGCAAAAGTGTGTCTTTCTCTCTACATATGCTTACTATGCTTTTTCTTTCTCTGCTTTTCTTCTCTTACCCTATCTGGTTTCTTTTATTCTGATTATTTTATTGTTATTCTTTAGATGACTATTTGTTTTCTAAGAAGTGACAGAAAGTGGATGAATTCAGATATGAGTAAAGATGGGGATAAACTCAGGGCATTTGAGGGATGAAAAGTCATAGTCAGAATATATTTTATGAAGGCATCTATTTTCTGTATAAGAATAAGAGAAAATGTATCTCTGATAATAATATCAATCCTAGTGAATTTCCTTGATGTCTGAAATTTTATGAATCCCTTCCATATGGTGTACATGATTATCTGTGGACCAGTTAGTAATAACTCTTTCTGGTTTTCCCTTTTCTTCTTTCTTAATTAATATTGTGTCTTTTTCTTAATATTACTCAATTTGTTCATTTCAAGGGATTATGGAGATAAGTAATATCCACGAAATTAATACAATTTCATAAGTACAATTTTATTGTACTTGGGTTATAGTCTTTGTATTAACTGCTTATCTATTGCTGTGATAAAACTCCAAGATAAAGGCAACGTATGGAAGAAAGACCCTTGATGATGAATCAGAGAAAGCAGTTGGCAAGGGGCTAGAGCAAAAGTGACATGTCTCAAATAGAACCACATGAGAACATAGATAGCTCACTGTTGACATTAGAAGATTTTAAAATTCTCAAAGCCAGTGTTCAGGGATATAGGTATTCCAGTAAGTTGATACCTCTTTATCTTACCCATAAATATCCACCAACATTAGACCGTGTATTCAGATATCTGATTATATGTGGACATTTCACTCAAACCACTATAATCTCATTTATTATTCTGAAAACTATGATTGGAACCTCTAAGATAACATAAACTCAATCCTTTCATTTTTAAAAATGTATTTAATGTATGTTATAAAAGATATTCTATCCATTTACATTAAAAAGATTGTTTCATTAGAATAAATGATTTGAAGTTTATTTTATATAATATGCCATCTTGCATATATGTCTACATATATATAATTGTGTCACTTATATATCTGAAAAGTTTCACCTAAGTATACTAATTCAGATAATTATATATTTTTCTTTCTTCCAGTTTTATATTCTCATCAAACACAAGACTTATTTTCAAAGGAGAATAGACAAGATTGTATTCAGAAGTTGGTATCAGGAATAGCTGTAAGTAGTGATTTCAAAACCTTCCATTTAAAAATGATTTCAATATTTGGTGAAGAAAGAAAAGAGAATGGATTATGACATGATTGAAATAATCTCTATTCATCAGATTTTCAGAAGCAGTTTCTTCAGTAAAAAAAAATTACAAATAAGTTTTAAAAAATGCTTTTTTCTACAAAGTATATTGAAAAACCTGAAAATTTAATGACATGTATTCTATTAAACATTCACTAGAATTTTCTCAACAAAAATTACATTTTGTTACAAGCTATTCATGAGATAAACATGAGAAGTTTTTCTCAATAAAATGAGACTGAAAATATATCATAGAATTTTGAGTCATGAGAAACTTTACATATTCAATGATGTTTTTAAAGCGTTTCCTAGGAACTCTAAGAAGAATAGTTTCCAGAATCCTCTTCTTAAAGGGACAAATTCCCAAAAGATAAAATCACAGTATTTCTTTCCTCATTATATAAATTCATAGAAGACATCTGATTTTCCTAAGAGCCAATACATACATGATAATTGTAAGGATAATTTTGATTGTAACATACCTTCTTTTTGTTTCAGCATGACCAGAAACAAGGGAGGCATTATAGAAACAATCAAAATGAAGAGAGACAAAACAATTATATAAAATGTGGAAAGTGCTTCAACAGATATGCCTGCCCCACTATGCATAAGAGAATTAATTCCAAACAGAAGACATGCAAATGTAAAGATTGTGGCAAGTCATTTATCTGTCATGAAAATTTTAAATCTCACCAGAGAATCCATACTGGTGAGAAACCTTACAGATGTCAAGAATGTGGCAAATCCTTTACCCAGGTCTCAGTTCTTCATAGACATCACAGAATTCATACTGGTGAGAAACCTTACAGGTGTCAAGAATGTGGCAAGTCCTTTACCTGGGCCTCAGCTCTTCATAATCATTACAGAACCCATACTGGTGAGAAACCTTACAGGTGTCAAGAATGTGGCAAGTCCTTTACCTGGGCCTCAGCTCTTCAGAATCATCACAGAACCCATACTGGTGAGAAACCTTACAGGTGTCAAGAATGTGGCAAATCTTTTACCCGGGTCTCAAATCTTCAGACTCATCACAGAATCCATACTGGTGAGAAACCTTACAGGTGTAAAGAATGTGGCAAATCTTTTACCGACGCCTCAGTTCTTCATAGACATCACAGAATCCATACTGGTGAGAAACCTTACAGGTGTCAAGAATGTGGCAAGTCCTTTACCTGGGCCTCAACTCTTCAGAATCATCACAGACTCCATACTGGCGAGAAACCCTACAGATGCCAAGAATGTGGCAAATCCTTTACCTGGGCCTCAAATCTTCAGACTCATCACAGAACCCATACTGGTGAAAAACCTTATAGATGTCAAGAATGTGGCAAATCCTTTACCTGGGCCTCAAATCTTCAGACTCATCTCAGACTCCACACTGGTGACAAGTCTTCCAAATGTAAAGAATGTGGCAAGTCCTTTAAAACAAATTTAAGTCTTAGAAACCATCACAAAATGCATGTAATGGGTACATTTCATGAAATTTCTTAGTATACCTCACATTAATTCACTGTACGGCTCTTCATGCATTAGCCAACGTATTTCACAGACTCACATCCTTCAACTAATTTTCAAATCTTATTCAATACTTAGACAGCTATACAGTTTTTATGAATTTAGAAACATCGTATCCAGATTTGAACTTTATTGTCATCAAACATTTGTTGTAAGCAGAATTTATACATCATTGTAAACATGCAATTCAAGAATTAATTGCTATGAATAGGTAAATATTTCTAGTAGGAGTAAATTGAGTAATAACATTTCTTGACTATATGTTAAGATAATGTGTGACAAAAACAGCCAATGTCAAACTAGTTCAGATTTAGATGCACATTTAATTTCTTGGCATATGGTTGTTTATATAATGAGATTATACTCTACATAAACATTATTTTTCTGTGATTTTTTGTGATACTTAAATAAATATTAGTTTGTTTTAAGATTCAAGTCTTTTAATTTGTGTCCTTGCAACACAACAGTTAAACATTTTGTCCAATTTTTTTCTGATAATCTATTCTCTAACAGTAGAGTATCATAATTGTGAACACTTCCAAGGATGAGCTGGTAGGACAGAGATGGCAGACTACATAGATTACTTTTTTTAAAAGTTTATTAAATTATAAAAGTTTCCATTTCCGCCCTTTCTCCCAACACCCTCCCACTTCCACCACTCCCTCTCCTCCTCTCTCCATCCCTAAGAGTAGTCAGGGTTTCCTGCCCTGTGGGAAGTTCAAGTTCCTCCCCCCTCCCTCCAGGTCCAGGAAGGTGAGTATCCAAACATACTGGATCCCAAAAATCCAGTATATGCAGAGGAAACAAGTCCCAGTGTCATTGTCAATGGCTTTTCAGAAAGACTCCGGGCCAGCCACATCCAGAGAATCTGGCCACATTCAGAGAATCTGGTTAGATCACGTGCTCATTCAGTTCCAGTCCAGCTGGCCTTGGTGAACTCTCCTTAGATCAGTCCCCTTGTATCAGTGGGTGATGGCACCCATTGCAGTCCTGATTTCTTTTTTCATTTTCTTCATCCTTCTGCTCCTCATTTGGACCGTGGAGGGCTCAGTTCTGTGCTCCATCTGTATCGCCATCCAACGTTGGATGAAGGTTTCCTCTGCTCTTGCCTTCTTTGTTCACGTTCTCCTTCCTTCTGCCTCTCGATTGTACACCTGTTCCGATGTGGGTCTCCGCCTCCATCTCCCTCCATCGCCAGATGAGTGTTCTATGGTGATAAGCAAAATGTTCATCAGTATGGTTGTGGGTCACGGCCGGTTCAGGCACCCTCTCCTCTGTCCAGAGAACAATCTGGGGATCTCTCCTTGGACCTGGGATCCCCTTTATACTCAAGTCTCTTGTAAACCCTAAAATGACTCCCTTAGTTGAGGTATATACTTCCCTGATCCCATATCTATTAATTCTCCCTCCCCCCATCCCAGTCCCCCGATCTTTTCCCATTCCTCCCCTACTCCCTTCTCTCTAACCCTCTCCCCTTCCAACAGCTCCCCCACCCACCATGCACCCGAGGTTACCTGGCACTCTTGTCTATTTCCAATCTCCAGGAGGATAGCTACATGATTTTCATCAGGTTCACCTTCTTATTTAGCTTCTCTAGGATCACGAATAATAGGCTCAAAGACCTTTAATTATTGTTAGAATCCACTTACATAGATTACTTTAAACTTTGTATAATTGTGGTTCAAATAAGTGTGAGGTAGATGGAAGATATCAATGGGCATGTAAAACTGAACAAGGAAAACTACAAAGCAACAACATAAAGCAAAGAACTCTAGTCTTTAGGAAAGCAGGGAGTGGGAGAGGTGGCCTTCCCTGAAGAGGAACACATAAACCAGTTGTCCTGTAACCAATGGAAAGCCCTGAAAACATACAGAATACTAACATTCAATGGACTGGCCTCTTTGTACTTAGTTATAAATGTATACACAAATTTATGTATAAAATTAGCAATGCATGAATAAAAGACATAAACTAGAAAGAGAACAGAGATTGTGGTGTATAGTAGAGTTGGAGGTAGGAAATTGTAAGTACAAAATTAATCTTATTATTTTGTACATTTTAATTATATAAAATATGTAATGTGTTCATATACACCCCTTGTTTCCCTGTTTAACTCCCCTCCATCTAAAATATTTGCCCTCAAAGTTCTGCAAAATTTTTCATCCTCCTTTCATATTTTTTGAGGTTCCATTTAAGAGAGAATATGTGTGTCATTTTTATTTTGGAGAGTTGTCTATTTCTTTGACTTAATGATACATAGTTGCAACAATTTTCTTGAAAATTATGTAATTTTTCTATGATTTTATTCATTGATGGATTCTCTTGCATTATTTATGCATATTATGTTTTTTATCCATTCATATATTGGTGGTTATCTAAGCTCATTCCCTGAATCATCAATTATATGAAGTGCAGTGATAACAATTACACACAACTCATGCACACATATATGTGATTCAGTATAGTGAACTCACTTTGATAAGCATGCATATCTAGGAGTGATTCAGCTGGTATGTCTATGGTAAATTTTCAGTAATAACTATCCTTATAGCATCCACAGTACCTGGGATGTCTTATTTTACAATGACCATACCATATGTGTTCTTTTTTCCCACTTCCTTTGCAGTATTTAAAAAAATTTAGAGTTGTCAAAAAATGTTATCACTAAAAAGGCACTCAAAGCTAGAATTATGGAAAACTCCAAATATTATTTTACTTTGTGAGAAATGAGTCTGGAACACAAGAAAGTGGCCACAAAATCTAGAGTACTTGAGCCAGGTTATAAGTCCTGTTGAAAATGTATTCTAATGCAAGTGGTTGCCATGACATACCTTGAGTGGTCAGAGCTTGACCTCATATTACTCCATGCCTGAGTACCTCAACATGGTCCACTTGGTAAGCAGAAAGTACTTGTGAGTAACTAGGGTAACTTTACAAACATATTTGTATTTCATATGTATGTTGGCATTTGAGAAACTGTCTCAGATATGCTGATTATGAAAACTGTTTTCAGCATGCAGACATTAAAATTCTGTTCTTTATTATTTCCCATCCACAAACTGCACCAAATGTGTCATGGATGTCAAAATGAGACCTCGTACCATACAAAACCCAAAGGACACAGTAGAGAAAATACTCCAACTTTTAAGCACAGGTAAGGGGTTTCTGAATAGGACTCTTGTCCAATAGAACATGAGACCAAAAATCAACAAATAGGATCTTATGAAATTAAAGCTTTTGTATTTCTGCATAAGAAAATATCATTTAAATGGGACAAAGAGAATATGAGAAAATCACTGGTGCAATAGTGACTTGAGAGTCATTGCATATTTAACTTCCTGCTGATCTGGTGAGGCCTGCACTCTAGGTAGGAATTAGTACCTGGTCCTATGTCCATAGTCAAAAGACCTTTGCTGGATGAGCCATAAAGTCCTTTAAGATGATGTTATTTTTACTATGTTTATTCTCCCAATCCAAGAGCAGGGAAGGTCTTTCCATTTTCTGGTATCCTCCTCAATTTCTTTCTTCAAAGGCTTAAAGTTCTTGTCAAATAGTTCTTTCAATTCCTTGGTTAGAGTAACCCCAAGATATTTTGTGCTATTTGTGGGTATCTTGAAAGGTGATGTTTCTCTGATTTCTCTCTCTGCTTCTTTATCCTTTGTGTATAGGAGGGCAACTGATTTTTTGGAGTTGATCTTGTATCCTGCCACATTACTAAAGGTGTTTATCTGCTGTAGGAGTTCTTTGGTAGAGTTTTTGGGGTCGCTTATGTACACTATCATATCGTCTGGAAATAGCTAAAGTTTAATTTCATCCTTTTCCATTCAAATCCCCTTGATATCCTAATGTTTTCTTATTGCTATTGCTAGAACTTCAAGCACTATATTGAAGAGGTATGGAGAGAGTGGACAGCCTTGTCGTGTTCCTGATTTTAGTGGAAAGGCTTTGAGTTTCTCTCCATTCAATTTGATGTTAGCTGTTGGCTTGCTGTATATTGCTTTTATTATATTTAGGTATGATCCTTGTATCCCCAGTCTCTCCAACACCTTTATCATAAATGAGTGTTGAATTTTGTCAAATGCTTTTTCAGCATCCAATGAAATGATCATATGGTTTTTTCTTTCAGTTTATTTATATGATGGATTACATTGATAGATTTGCATATGTTGAACCAGCCCTGCATCTCTGGGATGAAGCTTACTTGATCATAATTTATAATTTTTCTAATGTGTTCTTGGATTCGGTTTGCCAGTACTTTATTGAGAATTTTCTCGTTGATGTTCATGAGTGAGATTGGCCTGTAATTCTCTTTCTTGGTTGTGTCTTTGTGTGGTTTTGGTATCAGTGTAACTGTAGCTTAATAAAAGGAGTTTGGCAATGATTCTTCTGTTTCTATATTGTGGAATACATTAAGGAGTATAGGTATTAGCTCTTCCTGGAAGTTCAGGTAGAGTTCTGCATTGAAACCATCTGGTCCTGGGCTTTTTTTGGTAGGGAGATTTTTGATAACAGCTTCTAATTCTTCACGACTAACAGGTCTATTTAAATTGTAAACCTGTTCTTGGTTCAACTTTGGTATATGGTACTTATCTAAAAAAATGTCCATTTCTTTTACATTTTCCAACTTTGTGGCATATAAGCTTTCGTAGTAAGATCTGATGATTCTCTGAATTTCCTCTGTGTCTGTGGTTATGTTCCCCTTTTCATTTCTGATCTCATTAATTTGCATGTTCTCTCTCTGCCATTTGATTAGTTTGGATAGGGGTTTATCAATCTTGTTGATTTTCTCCAAGAACCAGCTTTTTGTTTCATTGATTCTTTGGATTGTTTTCTGTGTTTCTATTTTGTTGATTTCAGCCCTCAGTTTGATTATTTCTGATCAGGAAAATGCAAATCAAAACCACTGTGAGATACCATCTTACACCTGTCAGAATAGCTAAAGTCAAAAACACCAATAATAACCTATGCTGGAGAGGATGTGGAATGAGGGGAACTCTCACCCATTGTTGGTGGGAATGCAAACTTGTGCAGCCACTGTGGAAATCAGTGTGGCGGTTTCTCAGCAAACTGGTTGTCAACCTCCCTCAGGACCCAACAATCCCACTCTTGGGAATATACCCAAGAGATGCCCTATCATACTACAAAAGTATTTGTTCAACTATGTCCATAGCTGCACTATTTGTAATAGCCAGAACCTGGAAACAACCTAGGTGCCCCTCAATAGAAGAATGGTTAAAGAAGGTGTGGAACATATATACATTAGAGTTTTACTCAGCGATAAAAAACAATGACATCTTGAATTTTGCATGCAACTGGATGGACATAGAAAACGCTTTACTGAGTGAGGTAACCCAGACCCAAAAAGAGGAATATGGTATGTACTCACTCATAAGTTGAATCTAGGCATAGTTAAAGGTCTTTGAGTCTATAATTTGTGATCCTAGAGAAGCTAAATAAGAAGGTGAAACTGAAGAAAATCATATAGTTATCCTCATGGATAGTGGAACTAGGCAAGATTGCCAGGCAAACTCGGGTGGATGGGGAGTGGGGGGTGGAAGTAAGGGAAGATGGTCAGGGAGAAGGGAGAGGGGGAGGATTGGGGAATGGGATGGGGGAGGGAGGAAGGATGGTTGGGGGAGCAAGGAGGTTTATACCTCAGCTAAGGGAGCCATTTTAGGGTTTGCAAGAGACTTGATTCTGGAGGGGTTCCCAGTAAAAATTAAATAAAAAAATAAAAAAATAATTAAAAAGAAATAATAAAAAAAAGAAAAAGAAAAGAAAACGCTTTCCTGAGTCAGGTAAGCCAGACCTAAAAAGAGGTATTTGGTATGTATTCACTCATAAATGGATTCTAGCCATAATTAAAGGTCTTTGAGCCTATTATTCGTGATCCTAGAGAAGCTAAATAAGAAGGTGAACCTGAAGAAAATTCAGGTAGTTTTCGTCCTGGAGATTGGAAATAGGCAAGAGTCCTGGGTAACTTCAGGTGCATGGGGGGGTAGGAGGGTTGTTGAAAGGGAAGAGGGTTAGAGAGAAGGGAGCAGGGGAGGAATGGGGAATGCTCGGGGGGACTGGGAGGGGGGAGGGGGGAAGGATAGATATGGGATCAGGGAAGAATATATCTCAGCTAAGGGAGTCATTTTAGTGTTTACTAGAGACTTGATTATAAATGGGATCCCAGGTCGAAGGAGAAATCCACAGATTGTTCTCTGGACAGAGGAGAGGGTGCCTGAACTGGCCTTGGCCCATAACCATACTGATGAATATTTTGCTTTTCACCATAGATCCTTCATCTGGCGATGGATGGAGATGGTGACGGAGTCCCACATTGGAACATTGGACTTAACTCCCTAGGTCCAAATGAGAAGCAGAAGGAAAGAGAACGTGAGCAAGGAAGGCAAGATCAGAGGGAACCTTCATCTGACGAGGGATGGCGATACAGAGGGAGACCCACATTGGAGCACAGGACTGAGTCCGCAAAGGTCCAAATGAGAAGCAGAAGGAGGAAGAACATGAAAAAGGAAATCAGGACCGCGAGCGGTGCGATCACCCACTGATACAAGGGGACTGATATAATGAGAGTTCACCAAGGCCAGTTGTCTGGGACTGAGCAAGCACGTGATCCAGCCAGATTCTCTGAATGAGGCCAGATTCTCTGAATGTGGCTGGCCCGGAGTCTTTCTGAAAAGCCATTGACAATGACACTGGGACTTGTTTCCTCTGCATATACTGGATTTCTGGGATCCAGTCTGTTTGAATGCTCACCTTCCTGGACCTGGAGGGAGGGGGAAGGAGATTGAACTACCCACAGGGCGGGAGACCCTGACTGCTCTTGGGGATGGAGAGGGAGGAGGGGAGGGAATGGGGGTGGGTGGGAGGGGGTTGGGAGGAGGGGCAGAAATGGAAACTTTTGTATTTTAATAAACTTTGAGAAAAAAATGATGTTATTGTTACATTGTGTGACAAGAGTAACTGCTTTGTAAATATATCTGTTTCTACAAATAGTTCTCTTCAGCTGTCAGCCTTGGTCAGAGGTTCTTCTTCATGGAGTGCACAGCAGCAAATGCACAGCCTCATAATTTCAAAATGTTGAAGTGACCCTAAATGCTCATTCCTAAATGGGACCTGTAGACCAACCATTCCCCCTAGACACAGGGGACGTCATGGAAGTGGGTCCTGAAGTCCTGTCTGGGGGTGAGGAGGACTGCTGTGACATGCTGTCTTTGGGCATGACCCAGCCACTGCTCAGTCACAAGAACTGTGATCACCTGCAGCTTCAGGTGACCATGTTCAGAAGTGACTGTTAACCTATCTGTCCTGAACCGGAAAGCTGGAGGAGACAGCCTGCTGGTGGAAGGAAAAGCCTCCTAAGCTTTTGTCTCAGTAGAGAAAATAAAAACAAAGCTCAAAGATGACCATTTCTATTACCTATCAGTTCCCCCTTTCGTTATCTGCCTCCCAGGGAAGACTGTGTCATTCCTATTCCCTCAAATCAATGAGTTTATTGAGATTAATACAGGAATATAGGTACAGGATTACTTACAGGAGTATGAATAACTCAAATTTGTGGGATCATAAAGGCTCCCATCAGAATGGGGGACTCAGGAAAACTAGAACCATGAACATGTCTGCATGACTTGTTTGCAACTAACTGAGACAGAGGTTCTCATTTCTTCAGTTCTCCTTACTGAAGAAGTAAGTTTGAGAGCAGTAGATCTTTATTAATCTTTTAGCTCCAGCCTTCCCAGCCATGGTTTAAATGCTGAGTCTTATGAACTTTCTTCCTCTTTCCATAGAACTTTGTGAGAGTTAAGGAAATACTCCTACTTAGGGAAGAACACACCTGTTGTAAATCCCATATCAAACAGTGAGTCTGGAAAGCATGCATGCTAGCTATAAAGAATGATTGGTTTACATTTAGGACTGTATCAGCTGCACGCATATATGTATAAACATGTAACAGCAATGAATGAAAAGAGAAGTCATAAATGAGAAACAGAACAAGGGAGAGTGTAGGGAGGGTTTGCAAGGATGAAAGGGAAGAGCAAAAATGCAATTATAATCTCAAAAATAACAGAAACTATATATATCAAAAAGGAAAAATTGTTACATAATACTTCACCCTTTTCTTAAAATGTTAGTTGGTTCCACAAGAGCACAGTCTACAATGGAACTCTGCTAAGACACTAAAGATGCACACCCGTCCTCAAGTCCCTGGTGAAGCAAACTTTATTGTTTACCTCTTCTGTAAGCACAGCTCCATCATGCTCAGTGACTTGGCCATAAACACTGCTTCTCTCATACATAGTTTTTTCAGGAAAACCTATCATTCATCATCTTCCAGTCCATGATATTTGTGAGACCTCTGCTTGTGATAACCAAGCATTCTGATGCTTCCTTTGAGCCAGTCCGTCAGAAATGATTCATGAACATTGTATTAGATTATTTTTGTCAAGGAGGTTTAAGTAAGTGTGTGACCTTCATTCCCACTTTTATAGCAGTCAGATTGATCCCATCTGTTCTCATAGCCTACAATCTAATGTGTCAAGCTTTAGGAGCATATTTTATTGATTTTTTGGAAAGCCTTTTGTACTTCTGCAGTGGAGAGACAGAATGCTCCCTCACTAAGACAGTCTTTTTGCAGGCCATTATAAGATTCAAAAGCAAGAGCTAGAATGGATTTTTCTTTTCTCTGTAGAAAAGGTTGAACCTAAGTGTCATCTTCTGTCACCTTTATTCCAACAGAGAGTTAAGTGGCATCTTCTATCACTTTGATTCCAAACAGAGAATTTCCTTGTAATTATATACAAGTCTACTGAATTTTGTCCTAAGTAATTTTAATGAATACTGCAGTTTCACATATAATCTATTATTCTTTATCTTTCATAAACTTTCTGATTTATGATAAGTCTATTTTTCTGGCTTTGTTCACATCTTTCCATTTCCATTTAGAGAACTCTACAGATTTTACTGTTACATGAGGGGGCCTGCTTGTTGGGGTTTTCTGTCCTGCCCGGTTCCCACAGCTGTTTAGCCCCAAAGAAAATCACACAGAGATCTCTATAAGTTATAAGACTGATTGGCCCATTAACTCGGGCTTCTTATTAGCTCTTATGACTTATATTAACCCATTATTCTGATCTATTTTAGCCATATGGCTCAGTACCTTTTTCAGCTGGCAGGTCACATCCTGCTTCCTTGGTGGCCTGTGCAGGACTGGGAGGAATCGGCTTCTTCCTTCCCAGAATTCTCCTGTTCTCATTTTCACCTCTACTTCCTGTTTGGTTTCCCCACTTATACTTCCTGATTGGCCAATCAGCCTTTATTTAAAATATGATTGACAGAATAGAGACAATTCTCTCATACCATTTTACCTCTTGACAAAAGTTACTTAGTGAGAAAAAGGTTTTGGGACCTTCATGGCAAAGAAGCAATAAAAACTGAATATACCAACTCACTGAATTCATTATTTTTATTACATTTTTATATAAAGAAAAAAACTAAGATAATGTGTTTGTAGAGTTGTTAGATGTCGCTCTTTTCTTTTAAGTACAACTTACTTTTTTATCCAAGACCCTTTCCACAATATTTTTAGTGTCACGGAGTCAGAGATTTAATGAATGTTACATTTAAACAAGTGTTGGAGAAGATATGGATTACCCATATTTTGGGTGGGAAAATATGGAGAATAAAATCCAGATGTATGTATGTATGGATGGATGGATGGATGGATGGATGAAGATAGAAAGGTGATAGAGATAAATAGATAAATAGGTAGATAGATAGATAGATAGATAGATAGATAGATAGATAGATAGATAGGGTATATACAGTTTTCATATTTTATTGTTTCCACTGGAGGAAGGATGGACTCCTTTTTCTCAAATAGGTCAGAGAACTAGGTATGGGCGAAGAACTCAGAATTTTTCTTCCAGAATCTGTAGCCCCTTGAATCTGGGCCATTTATCCCAGAAACAGCTCTCACATTTAGTTCCATTCCAAAGGTTTTCTCAGTGGTCTTGCTTTTAATTAAGACTGATATGTGAGGTTAGGTGGGAGAAATACTGGCCATTCAGGAAGCACTGGCATTTTAGGCCCCCCAAAAGCTCTCTAACAAAATTCTCCAGGTTTTCTGTAAAACTCCAGAAAAGAAGCAAGGAACTCTGGATACAGCATATAATACAGAAAGATTTGACAAAACAGGATGAATTCTAGCATGGTGATACAGGTTATTGTGATGTAGAAGCAAGAGATTCTGATCCAGAAATATGTAACATGCTAGACTTTCTGAAAATAAAAAGTAGGCCATTTTTTTTCAAGAACTGAGGACCACACCAAAGGTCTTGTGCTATGCAAGCACTCTACCACTGAGCTAAATCCCCAACCCCCAATTTTTATGGACATATTTTAGAGAAAAGTAAGAAGGAAACAGGATTTAAGACTTATAGTGCTTCCTACCAATTTCTGATGCCAGCTTATAGACTTTCCTAGAATGTATTGAACTGATCTTGTTTGGGTTTGGGGGATATCGTTGTGTAGAGAGGGGTTTCTAACACTGAACACACCAACCCAAAGACATTCCATTTAATGATTAGCTTATAATCCTGTCAGGAAAGAGGAGATGCAGCAAGTTGATGAGATGAAATGTAGAGGTACCTGCAGTTTAAAGGTTCAGATGAGGTAGTTCACTCCAGAACGTTAATCAAGAAATGTCAGAATAAGGAATATTAAATATAGGAAGAACCCTGACAATATGTGAGGAAAGTCTCTATTTGTTAATGCTTTAATGATTGCCATTACATATCATGATAGGAATAAAAGAAATAGTACAATGGTGATCATTCTTTGAGAAATCAAGCCCACACTGTATATTATATGTTTATAGGGCGGTAATATTTATTTTATAACAACATCATAGGTTATAATCAACGGTCAAGCATGAAAAGGGATGGGCAGGATGGGGTAAATGACAACATATATCCTTTCAAGTATGTCCCCATGATCTGTTTCCTCCAACTCGATCATCGCCTACTTTCTTTTTTATTTTTTTATTAAATGTATTTTCTAGAACAATCTTTTCTCATTTCACACACATATCCCACTGTCCAGTCCCTCCCCACTTCCTGTTCTCTCCTCCTTCCTTCCACCCCAGCCTCCCATCACTGCTCTCAGAGTATAAGGCTTCCCAAGTGGAGGCAACAAAGTCTGACACATCAGTTTGAGGCAGGATTGAGGTCCTCCCCCCTACATCTAGGCTGAGCAATGTATCCCTCCAAAATGAATGGTCTACATAATGCCAGTTCAAGTATTAAGGATAATCACCATGTTTAATATAAATCTCCCCGATAATCTGTAATAGAGAAACTGGGATCAGCACAAAGTTGTGTCCCAGATTTCAGACTGATGAGCTTGTAAGCACCGAATGCAATCATGATTATCATGGTTATCTGGAATATCAAGAATACGGATGTATGCTCCGTTCAGTTTCCAGTGGACTTTTCTTACATTCAGTTTCTGGCTTTGCATTTTAGAAATAATGTAGATATAAGAAATTATCTCAAACCTTTTCAAGTATACAAACCTTTTCATGATACAGTAATGCCTTGATTAGCTTAATTATAGCTCATGAATGTAGGAATATAATCAGTCAAATTAAAAACATTAACAGTTTCTTCAGATTTATGGTTAACACGTATTCAAATTTATGTCAAATTTGATTATCTCTGAAATGCTTGTAACATATTGGAAAACTTGAAATAAAACAGCATCCTCTAGTGAGTACAAGACTACTGTACTCATGAACTCCAAAGTCAAGCCAGTCAACACTCAAGCATGGAAGAGAAAGGTTCTCACAGGCCCCCACGCATTACTGAGAAATTGGTGGCAGTTGATGGCCTTTGGAGGAGGAAGGGTCAGTTTAATTTAGGGTGCGAATGCCAGGTAAATTGAGCAAACTTGGTGACGGTTCTTACACATGAACATATGATGTTGAAATAACCAGGCTAACTAAAGGATACAACAATTTTATTTTTAATTATTATAAGGGGGAAACTCATGAAACAGGAATCGAGAAATCCAAGCACAGCAGTGTCCTGCCAGAATGGCACAAGAGAGAGCACCTGGGCAGTGCACAAGTTTTTCCTCAGGTCCCAGAAACCCACACCTTACCTGGGCTCCACTTCTTAAAGATGATTGGCTAACAAGGTTTTGCAATCATATGGGCATACAGGGTTGCCCAAGGTAGGCTGTTTAAAAGAAAACAAAAGGCATGGGGCTAGAAATGTTGGCAATAGCCAGTGTTTTACAAGCCTGCCTGAGGACAGGTGGGCCTTGTGTCAGCTCAGCGACATTCCTGACCAGCAAGGGGCACTGACTTCTAGCAGACAACCGTCGGATGGGTGAGTTTGCTTCTGGCCTGCAGCAGGAGCACGGCGGGGAAGAGGTCAGTCTTTCCCTGACACCCTAGACTCCCAGGTCAATCTGCAGTGGTGGCTCCATCGTGCTAAGCTCTCCCGCCTGCCATCCCAACTTCCATCCAGGTACACATTCCTATATTTCTTCCTTATCCCTGGGACCATAAAATTTCCACAGCTCAGCTGCCTTGCGAACTGGACTTGGGATTTAGGCACAACCCGAAAGGAGGGAGTGCCAGTGTTTCAATAGCCTGCCTGAGGAAAGGTAGGCCTTCTGTCAGTGAAGTCCCTGCCCAACAAGGGAACCTGACCTGGTACCAGAAGATCCAATAGAGAGCATTTGAAGGAAGAGATGGGCAGATGCCAAGGCAAGACCTCCTCCAACAATCTGAAAAACAACATAAGAAGACCAGATCCCAACGACCCTACAATAGAAGGACTTGAAGACCTTAATCCAGAAGAAGCAGAAAAAAGTGCCATTATGAAAGCAATAGAGTCCCTTAAACAGGATATGAATAACTCCCTTAAAGAATTGGATGTGAAGTATAACAAAAAGTTTGAAGAAATGAGTAAAGAAATGGATGAGAAGTATAACAAAAAGTTTGAAGAAATGAGTAAATCCATGAATGATACCCTGGGAAACCAAGAAAAAAAACATCAAACAGGTAAAGGAAACAGTTCAAGAATTGAAAACTGAAATGGAGGCAATGAAGAAAACACAAACCGAGAACCGGCTGGATATGGAAAACGTAGGTAAATGAACAGAGACTACAGAACCAAGCATAACCAATAGAATACAAGAGATAGAAGAACGAATCTCAGATTCTGAAAATACCATAGAGAAAATAAACACTCTGATCAAAGAAAACAGCAAATCCAACAAATTCTCATCACAAAACATTCAAGAAATCTGGGACACAATAAAAAAAAACAAATCTAAGAATAATAGGGATTGAAGCAGGAGAAGAATTGCAGATCAAAGGCCCAGAAAATATATTCAACAAAATTATAGAAGAAAACTTTCCCAACCTAAAGAACGATATTCCTATGAAGATTCAAGAAGAATACACTGAATAGACTAGATCAAGAAAAAAAAACAATCCCCTCGCCATATAATAATCAAAACACAAAACATACAGATTGAAGCAAGAATATTAAGAGCTGCAAAGGAAAAAGGTCAAGTAACTTATAAAGGTAAACCTATCAGGCTCACACTTTTATATGGAAACCATGAAAGCCAGAAGGTCCTGAATAGAGGTACTGCAGAAACTAAGAGACCATGGATGCAAACCCAGACTAGTATACCAAGCCAAGCTATCACTCACTATCAACGGAGAAAACAAAATATTCCAGGATAAAAATAAATTTAAACAATTCGAACCCACAAATCCAGGCTTACAGAAAGTAATAGAAGGAAAATTGCAACCCAAGGAATCCAACTTTGCCAACACTGCTTACAATAACCCAGACATCTAGCAACCCTTCACAACCACAACTCAAAGAAGAGAAACACAAACTCTACAACACACACACACACACCAAAAAATAATAACTGGAATCAACAACCACTGGTCATTAATATCACTTAATATTAATGGACTCAACTCACCTATAAAAAGGCACAGACTAAGAGAATGGATACGAAAACAGGATCCAACATTCTGCTGTTTACAAGAAACACACCTCAACCACAAAGATAGACATCTACTCAGAGTAAAAGGTTAGGAAAAGGTTTTCTAAGCAAACGGACCTAAGAAACAAGCAGGTGTGGCTATTCTAATATCTAACAAAATTGACTTCAAACTAAAATCAATCAGAAAGATGAAGATGGAATTTCATACTCATAACAGGAACAATTCATCAGGAGGATGTCTCAATCCTGAATATCTATGCCCCTAATATAAAAGCACCCACTTATGTAAAAGAAAAACTTTTAGAAGTCAAGGCAATCATCAAACCACACACAATAATAGTAGGAGACTTCAACACCCCTCTCTCACCAATGGACAGGTCAATCAGACAGAAACTCAACAGAGAAATAAGAGAATTACTAGAGGTAATGAATCAAATGGATTTAACAGATATTTATAGAACATTCCACCCAAATAGGAAAGAATATACCTTCTTCTCTGCAGCTCATGGAACCTTCTCGAAAATTGACCACATACTCGGTAACAAAGTAAACTTCCACAGATACAAAAAAATATTAGTAACCACCTGTGTCTTGTCTCATCACTATGGATTAAAGTTAGAATTCAATAATAATTCGAGCACCACAAACGCGTGGAAGTTGAACAGTCAACTAATGAATCATCCCTGGGTCAAGGAAGATAGAAAGAAAGAAATTAAAGTCTTCCTTGTATTTAATGAAAACAAAGACACAACATACTCAAATCCATGGGACAGAATGAAAGCACTGCTAAGAGAAAAGTATATAGCACTCAGTGCCCAATTAAATAAAACAGAGAAAGCACACATTGGAGACTTAACAGCACACCTGAAAGATCTGGAAAAAAAAGAAGCAGACTCACCCAGGAGGAGTAGAAGATTGGAAATAATCAAACTGAGGGCTGAAATCAACAAAATAGAAACACAGAAAACAATCCAAAGAATCAACGAAACAAAAAGCTGTTTCTTGGAGAAAATCAACAAGATTGACAAACCCCTAGCCAAACTAATCAAATGGCAGAGAGAGAACACGCAAACTAATAAGATCAGAAATGAAAAGGGGGACATAACCACAGACACAGAGGAAATTCAGAGAATCATTAGATCTTACTATGAAAGTTTATATGCCACAAAGTTGGAAAATGTACAAGAAATGGATAGGTTTTTAGATAAATACCATTTACCAAAGTTAAATCAAGACAAGGTGAAAAATCTAAATAGACCTGTTAGTCGTGAATATTAGAAGCTGTTATCAAAAACCTCCCAAACAAAAAAAGCCCAGGGCCACATGGTTTCAATGCAGAATTCTACGAGAACTTTCAAGAAGAGCTGATACCTATACTCCTTAAGGTATTTCACAATATAGAAACAGAAGACTCATTGCCAAACTCTTTTTATAAAGCTACAGTTACCCTGATACCAAAACCACACAAAGACACAACCAAGAAAGAGAATTAGAGGTCAATCTCACTCATGAACATCGACGCAAAAATATTCAAGAAAATCCTGGCAAACCGAATCCAAGAACACATTAGAAAAATTATCCATTATGATCAAGTAGGCTTCATCCCAGAGATGCAGGGCTGGTTCAACATACACAATTCTATCAATGTGATCCATCATATAAATAAACTGAAAGAAAAAAACCATATGATCATTTCATTAGATGCTGAAAAAGCATTTGACAAAATTCAACATCCCTTTATGATAAAGGTGTTGGAGAAACTGGGGATACAAGGATCATATCTAAATATAATAAAAGCTATTTACAGCAAGCCGACAGCTAACGTCAAAATGAATGGAGAGAAACTCAAAGCCATTCCATTGAAATCAGGAACACGACAAGGCTGTCCACTCTTCCCATACCTCTTCAATATAGTGCTTGAAGTTCTAGCAATAGCAATACGACAACATAAGGGGATCAAGGGGATTCGAATTGGAAAGGAAGAAGTTAAACTCTCGTTATTTGCAGATGATATGATAGTGTACATAAGCGACCCTAAAAACTCTACCAAAGAACTCCTACAGTTGATAAACACCTTTAACAATGTGGCAGGATACAAGATCAACTCCATAAAATTAGTTGCCCTCCTAGACACAAATAATAAAGAAGCAGGGAGGGAAATCAGAGAAACTTCACCTTTCACGATAGCAACAAATAGCATAAAATATCTTGGGATAACTCTAACCAAAGAAGTGAAAGACCTATTTGACAAGAACTTTAAGTCTTTGAAGAAAGAAATTGAGGAGGATACCAGAAAATGGAAAGATCTCCCATACTCTTGGATTGAGAGGATCAACATAGTAAAAATGGCAATTCTACCAAAAGCAATCTATAGATTCAATGCAATCCCCATCAAAATCCCATCAAATTTCTTCACAGACCTTGAGAGAATAATAACCAATTTTATATGGAAAAACAAAAAACCCAGGATAGCAAAAACAATCTTATATAATAAAGGAACATCTGGAGGTATAACCATCCCTGACTTCAAACTCTATTACACAGCTACAGTATTGAAAACAGCTTGGTACTGGCATAAGAACAGAAAAGTCGACCCATGGAATCGAATAGAAGACCCAGATATTAACCCACAAACCTATGAACACTTGATTTTCGACAAGGGAGCTAAAGATATGCAATGCAAGAAGGAAAGCATCTTTAACAAATGGTGCTGGCATAACTGGATGTCAACCTGTAGAAGAAAGAAAGTAGATCTATATCTATCACCATGAACAAAAATCAAGTCCAAATGGATTAAAGACCTCAACATTAATCTGACCACTTTGAACCAGATAGAAGAGAAAGTGGGAAGTAGTCTAAAAGACATAGGCACAGGAGACCACTTCTTAGGTAGAACCCCAGTAGCACAGACAATAAGAGAATCAATGAATAAATGGGATCTCTTGAAACTGAGAAGCTTCTGTAAAGCAAAGGACACCATCAGTAAGACAAAAAGGCTACCTTCTGACTGGAAGAACATCTTCACCAACCCCTCATCAGATAAAGGCCTGATCTTCAAAATATACAACGAACTCAAGAAACTAGACACTAAAACTCTAATTAACCCAATTAAAAAATGGGGTGCTGATCTGAACAGAGAATTCTCAACAGAAGAACTTCGAATGGCCAAAAGACACTTAAGGTCATGCTCAACATCCTTAGCGATCAGGGAAATGCAGATCAAAACAACTATGAGATACCATTTTACACCGGTCAGATTAGCTAAGTCAAAAACACCAATGATAGCCTATGCTGGAGAGGATGTGGAGAGAAGGGAACTCTCATTCATTGTTGGTGGGAATGCAAACTTGTGCAGCCACTGTGGAAATCAGTGTGGCGGTTTCTCAGGAAACTGGGAGTCAACCTCCCTCAAGACCCAGCAATTCCACTCTTGGAATATACCCAAGAGATGCCCTATCATACCACAAAAACATTTGTTCAACTATGTTCATAGCAGCACTATTTGTAATAGCCAGAACATGGAAACAACCTAGGTGCCCCTCAATAGAAGGATGGTTAAAAAAGGTGTGGAACATATGTACATTAGAGTTTTACAAAGCGGTGAAAAACAATGACATCTTGAATTTTGCATGCAAATGGATGGAAATAGAAAACGCTTTACTGAGTGAGGTAACCAGACCCAAAAAGAGGAATATGGTATGTATTCACTCATAAGTGGATTCTAGCCATAATTAAAGGTCTTTGATCCTATTATTTGTGTTCCTAGAGAAGCTAAGTAAGAAGGTGAACCTGAAGAAAACCATGTAGTTATCCTCCTGGGAATTGGAAGTAGACAAGAGTGCCAGGCAACCTTGGGTGGATGGGGGGTTAGGGATTGTTGGAAGGGGAGAGGGTTAGAGAGAAGGGAGTAGGGGAGGAATGGGGAAAACTCGAGGGATTGGGATGGGGGGAGGGAGGAAGGATGGATATGGGATCAGGAAAGTATATATCTCAACTAAGGGAGTCATTTTAGGGTTTACAAGAGACTTGAGTATAAAGGGGATCCCAGGTCCAAGTAGAGATACCCTGATTGTTCTCTGGACAGAGGAGAGGGTGCCTGAACCGGCCTTGGCCCATAACCATACTGATGAATATTTTGCATATCACCATAGAACCTTCATCTGGCAATGGATGGAAATTGAGACAGAGACCCACATTGGAACACTGGACTTAACTCCCTAGGTCCAAACAAGAAGCAGAAGAAAAGAGAACATGAGCATAGAAGGCAAGACCAGAGGGAACCTTCACCCGTTGATGGATGGAGATTGAGACAGAGACCCACATTGGAGCACTGGACTTAGCCCCCAAGGTCTAAATGAGAAGCAGAAGGAGGGAGAACATGAACAAGAAAAGCAGGACCGTGAGGAGTGCGTTCACCCACTGATATAAGGGGACTGATCTAATGAGAGTTCACCAAGCCCAGTTGTACTGGGACTGAACAAGCACGTGATCAAACCAGACTCTCTGAATGTGGCCGGATTCTCTGAATGTGGCTGCCACAGGGTCTTTCTGAAAAGCCATTGGCAATGACACTGGGACTTGTTTCCTCTGCATATACTGGATTTTTGGGATCCAGTATGTTTGGATGCTCACCTTCCATGGACCTGGAGGGATGGGGGAGGAACTTGAACTTCCCACAGGGCAGGAAACCCTGACTGCTCTTAGTGATGGAGAGGGAGGAGGAGAGGGAGTGGGGGCATTGGGAGGGTGTTGGGAGGAGGGCCGGAAATGGAAACTTTTATAAATTAAAAAACTTTTATAAAGAAAAAAAGAAAGAAATGTTTGAAATAAGAGAGTGGATCAGGAATCATTTAAGAGGAATGGAGGGAAATATGATCAAAGTACACTGTATGCATGGATGAAATTTTCACAGCTTTGTAAAATTGTCTATGTTAAAGGTCACAGCTCAATAGCATTAAAAGCTGATGTAAACTTTTATCTTTTGAAAGAAAAGAGTGAGGAAGTCACTGTCAGTGAAACTGATATTTTTGACAATGGACTTTTTCTCTGCAAACCCAGATAGTGGGCCTGGCCCAGTTGATTTCTTGTGCTTTTAACTGCGTTCTTTTTCCTTCCTTAGGAAGAATTACATAAAGCCTGTGATTCTTATTGTGCAATTCCACAAATGTTTTCTTCATCTTCAGGGAGAGGTTATCTTAAGTGGCATTTCATTTTCTTTCTTTCAGTGAGTAAATATTTGACTGTGAAATATCCTAAAATCTGGCTCTGATCCTGTACCAGAAGATACAATGGAGGGGTAAGTGTGTTGTTCCTGACCGCCACACAAGTCCGGTTAGGGAACACACAATATTCCCACCATCCTTATCTCCCTGGCTACTCCAAAGGGGCAGCTTTCCCCAGCTAAACCCTCTCCCCTGCTACGCCATCCCAGCTTTCTGCCTGGAACCTCTACCCTTCCCCTCTCCCTTTTTCGGGGCTTAAATTCCTCCATCTCAGCCAGGGTGGGCACCGCGGACCAGACAGGCGGTGAGTGCAAAGGGACGGGAGTCCCTTTGTTCTAATAGCCTGCCTGCAGCAAGCTAAGGCTGCAGGCAAAGTGATTCCAGGATAGCAAGGGGCACTAATCCAGTAGAAGAAGACCCAGCGGAGGGAAGAGCCATTGGAGAGTATCTGAAGGAAGAGATGGGCTGGCGCCAAGGCAAGAATTCCTCCAATAATCTGAAAAACAACATGAAAACACCAGATCCCAGCGATCTTACGACAGAAGGACTTGAGCACCCTATTCCGGAAGAAGTGGAAAACAGTGTCATTGTGAAAGCAATAGAGTCTCTTAAACAGGGTATGAATAACTCACTTAAAGAAATAGAAGACAAATATAACAAAAAGATGGAAGAAATGAGTAAAGAAATGGAAGACAAATATAACAAAAAGTTTGAAGAAATGAGTAAATTCGTAAATGATACGCTGGGAAACCAAGAAAAAACAATCAAACAGGTAATGGAATCAATTCAAGAATTGAAAACTGAAATGGAGGCAGTCAAGAAAACACAAACCGAGGGCCGGCTGGATATGGAAAATCTAGGTAAACAAACAGAGACTTCAGGAACAAGCATAACCAATAGAATACAAGAGATAGAAGAATGAATCTCAGATTATGAAGATACCATAGAGAAAATAAACGCCCTGACCAAAGAAAACAGCAAATCCAACAAATTCTCATCACAAAACATTCAGGAAATATGGGACATAATAAAAAAACCAAATCTAAGAATAATAGGAGTAGAAGAAGGAGAAGAATTGCAGATCAAAGGTCCAGAAAATATATTCAACAAAATTATAGAAGAAAACTTTCCCATCCTAAAGAGTGATATTCCTATGAAGGTGCAAGAAGCATACAGAACACCGAATAGACTGGATCAGAAAAAAACATCCCCTCGCCATATAATAATCAAAACACAAAGCATTCAGATTAAAGAAAGGATATTAAGAGCTGCAAAGGAAAAAGGTCAAGTAACCTATAAAGGTAAACCTATCAGACTTACACCAGACTTCTCTATGGAAACCAGGAAAGCCAGAAGGTCCTAGATAGAGGTACTGCAGAAACTAAGGGACCATGGATGCAAGCCCAGACTACTATACCCAGCCAAGCTTTCATTCACTATCAACGGAGAAAACAAAATATTCCAGGATAAAAACAAATTTAAACAATACGTAACTACTAATCCAGCCTTACAGAGAATATTAGAAGGAAAATTACATCCCAAGGAATAGAACATTGCCAACACTGCCTACAATAACTCAGACATCTAGCGTCCCTTCACTAGCACAACCCAAAGAAGGAAAACACATACACTCTACTACCCCCCCCCCAAAAAAAAAATGACCGGAGTCAACAATCACTGGTCATTAATATCTCTTAATATCAATGGACTCAATTCACCTATAAAGAGGCACAGACTTAGAGATTGGATGCGAAAACAGGATCCAACATTCTGCTGTTTACAAGAAACACACCTCAAAAACAAAGACAGACACCTACGCAGAGTAAAGGGTTGGGAAAAGGTTTTCCAAGCAAATGGACCTAAGAAACAAGTGGGTGTGGCCATTCTAATATCTAACAAAATCGACTTCAAACTAAAATCAATCAGAAGAGATGGAGATGGACATTTCATACTCATAACAGGAACAACTCATCAGGAAGAAGTCTCAATCCTGAATATCTATGCCCCTAATATAAAGGCACCCACATATGTAAAAGAAACTCTTCTAGAACTCAAGACAGTCATCAAACCACACACGCTAATAGTAGGAGACTTCAACACCCCTCTCTCACCAATGGACAGGTCAATCAGACAGAAACCAAACAGAGAATTAAGAGATTTATTGGAGGTATTGAATCAAATGGACTTAACAGACATCTATCGAATACTCCAAAAATCCAGTATATGCAGAGGAACCCAGTCCCAGTGTCATTGTCAATGGCTTCTCGGAAAGACTGCAGGCCAGCCACATTCAGAAAATCCGGCCACATTCAGAGAATCTGGTTGGAACACATGGTCGTTCAGTCACGGTCCATCTGGCCTTGGTAAACTCTCATTAGATCCGACCCCTTGTATCAGTGGGTGATAGTATCCCTCGCAGTCCTTCGTCATTTTCTTCCTCCTTTTGCTCCTCGTTTGGATCTTGGGGGGCTCAGTTCGGTGCTCCAACGCGGGCCTCCATCTGTATCGTCATCCAACGCCAGATGAGGGATCTATGGTGATAAGCAAAATATTCATCAGTATGGTTACGGGCCAAGGCCGGTTCAGGCACCCCCTCCTCTGTCCAGAGAACAATCTGGGGATCTCTCCTTGGACCTGGGATCCCATATATAATCAAGTTTCCTGTAAACTCTAATATGACTCCCTTAGTTGAAATATATTCTTCCCTGATCCCACATTCATCCTTCCTCCCTTTCCCCCATCCCAGTCAACCGAGCTTTCTCCATTCCTCCCCTACTCCCTTCTCTCTAACCCTCTCCCCTTCCATCAACCCTCCCACCCCCCCCCCCCCATGCACCCAAGGTTACCTGGGACTCTTGACTATTTCCTACCTCCTGGCGGATAGGTAAATAATCTTCATCAGGTTCGTCTTCTTATTTAGCTTCTCTAGGATCACGAATAATAGGCTCAAAGACCTTTAATTATGGTTAGAATCCACTTATGAGTGAATACATACCGTGTTCCTCTTTTTGGGTCTGGCTTACCTCACTCAGTAAAGCGTTTTCTATGTCCATCCATTTGCATGCAAAATTCAAGATGTCATTATTTTTTACCGCTGAGTAAAACTCTAATGTGTATATGTTCCACACCTTTTTTAACCATTCTTCTATTGAGGGGCACCTAGGCTGTTTCCAGGTTCTGGCTATTACAAATAGTGCTGCTATGAACATAGTTGAACAAATGCTTTTGTAGTATGTTTGGGCATCTCTAGGGTATATTCCCAAGAGAGGAATTGCTGGGTCCTGAGGGAGGTTGACTCCCAGTTTCCTGAGAAACCTCCACACTGATTTCCAAAGTGGCTGCACAAGTTTGCATTCCCACCAACAATGGATGAGTGTTCCCCTCATTCCACATCCCCTCCAGCATAGGTTATCATTGGTGTTTTTAACTTTAGCTATTCTGACAGGTGTAAGATGGTATCTCAAAGTGGTTTTGATTTGCATTTCCCTGATCGCTAAGGAGGTTGAGCATGACCTTAAGTGTCTTCTGGCCATTTGAAGTTCATCTGTTGTGAATTCTCTGTTAAGTTCAGTACCCCATTTTTTAATTGGGTTAATTAGAGTTTTAGTGTCTAGTTTCTTGAGTTCTTTGTATATTTTGGAGATCAGACCATTGTCTGATGAGGGGTTGGTGAAGATCTTCTCCCAGTCAGAAGGCAGCCTTTTTGTCCTACTGACAGTGTCCTTTGCTTTACAGAAGCTTCTCAGTTTCAATAGATCCCATTTATTCATTGTTTCTCTTACTGTCTTCCCTAGGGGACAAAGAGGGAGGAGGAGAGGGAGGGGGGAGTGGGAGGGCGTTGGGAGGAGGGGCATAAATGGAAACTTTTTATAATTTAATAAAATTACAAAAAAAAGTGTAGAGAATTAGGGATAAAAATATGAACTAGAGGGGTGCCTAGGATGGAGTAGCAAAATTTTGAGAAGTTATAGTGATATTTTTATGAAAAGATAGAAGTTCTCTTCTTACTTGCTTCAGAAATTGAGGTAAAGAACTTCTGAGAATAGATGACCAGCTGTATATATTATCCCTCACCATGGTATTTGAGAACTACCACTTATTCAGTGCTGGAACTGAATACAGTGAGATCCTAGGACATTTAATATAGTTTCAACTGTCGGTTGGATGTGTTGATACCGATTAGTATAGCCTTTCATAATCTACTAATGCCTCCTGATTTCGAATTTATTCATTGTGGTGGTTTGAATAGAAATTGTCCCCGTAGATTCATGTGGTTGAATGCTGGGCCTATAGGGAGTGGCATTACTAGGAGGTATGATAAATATGGCCTTGTTGGAGGAAGTGTGTCACTGTGCAGTGGGCTTGAGGTTTCATATATGCTCAAGTTACACCCAGTGTGACACATAGTCTCCTTCTTCTGCCTGTGGAACAAGAAGTAGATCTCTCAGCTCCTTCCCAAGTACCATGTTGGCCTGTACATTGCCATGCTTCCTGCCATGATGATAATGGACTAAATTTCTAAAACTGTAAGCCATCCCCAATTAAATGTTTTTTTTTCTTTTTAAGAGCTGCTGTGGTCATGTTGTATTTTCACAGCAATAGAAACCCTAAGACATTAATTTAGTATATTATGGTAAATAATGGTACAGATATTTTATTAGTTTGAGTATGAGCAGATTCAAAAAATATATTATTAAAACCATAATTTACTATTTATTGATGTTCTACTGTTTAACCTATTATAGTAGCCTGTAAGTATTCAGATTATATTAAATACCACGAGGAGAATCATAAAAAAAAATAAATAAAAAAAATTAAAAAATAAAAAAAAAATAGAATACTTCACCCAAATAGGAAAAAATATACCTTCTTCTCTGCAGCTCTTGGAACCTTCTTGAAGATTGACCACATACTCAGTAACAAAGCAAACTTCCATAGATACAAAAAAAATATTAGTTACCACCTGTGTCTTGTCAGATCACCATGGATTAAAATTAGAATTCAACAACAATGGTACCCCCAGGAAGCCAACAAACTCATGGAAGTTGAACAGTCAACTACTAAATCACCCCTGGGTCAAGGAAGAAATTAAGAAAGAAATTAAAGTCTTCCTTGAATTTAATGAAAACAAAGACACAACATACTCAAACCTATGGGACACTATGAAAGCAGTGCTAAGAGGAAAGTTCATAGCAATAGGTGCCCAAATAAAGAAAACGGAGAAAGCACATATGGGAGACTTAACAGCACACTTGAAAGCTCTAGAACAAAAAGAAGCTGATTCACCCAGGAGGAGTAGAAGACTGGAAATAATCAAACTGAGGGCTGAAATCAACAAAATAGAAACAGAGAAAACAATCCAAAGAATCAATGAATCAAAAAGCTGGTTCTTGGAGAAAATCAACAAGATTGACAAACCCCTAGCCAAACTAATCAAACGGCAGAGGGTGAACATGCAAATTAATAGGATCAGAAATGAAAAGGGGGACAGGACCACAGACACAGAGGAAATTCAGAGAATCATTAGATCTTACTACGAAAGTTTATATGCCACAAAGTTGGAAAATGTAAAAGAAATGGACATTTTTTTAGATTAAGTACCACATACCAAAGTTGAACCAAGAACAGGTGAACAATCTAAATAGACATTTTAGTTGTGAAGAATTAGAAGCTGTTATCAGTAATCTCCCTACCAAACAAAGCCCAGGACCAGATGGTTTCAATGCAGAACTCTACCAGAACTTCCAGGAAGAGCTGATACCTATACTCCTTAATGTATTCCACAATATAGAAACAGAAGAGTCATTGCCAAACTCCTTTTATGAAGCTACAGTTACACTGATACCAAAACCACACAAAGACACAACCAAGAAAGAGAATTACAGGCCAATCTCACTCATGAACATCGACGCGAAAATTCTCAATAAAATCCTGGCAAACCGAATCCAGGAACATATTAGAACAATTATCCATTATGATCAAGTAGGCTTCATCCCAGAGATGCAGGGCTGGTTCAACATACACAAATCTATCAATGTAATCCATCATATAAATAAACTGAAAGAAAAAAGCCATATGATCATTTCATTGGATGCTGAAAAAGCATTTGACAAAATTCAACACCCATTTATGACAAAGGTGTTGGAGAGACTGGGGATACAAGGATCATACCTAAATATAATAAAAGTGATATACAGCAAGCCGACAGCTAACATCAAATTGAATGGAGAGAAACTCAAAGCCTTTCCACTAAAATCAGGAACACGACAAGGCTGTCCACTCTCTCCATACCTCTTCAATATAGTGCTTGAAGTTCTAGCAATAGCAATACGACAACATAAGGAGATCAAGGAGATTCGAATTGGAAAGGATGAAGTTAAACTTTGGTTATTTCCTGACGATATGATAGTGTACATAAGTGACCCCAAAAACTCTACCAAAGAACTCCTACAGCTGATAAACACCTTTAGTAACGTGGCAGGATACAAGATCAACTCCAAAAAATCAATGGCCCTCCTATACACAAATAATAAAGAAGCAGAGAGGGGAATCAGAGAAACATCACCTTTCACGATAGCCACAAATAGCATAAAATATCTTGGGGTTACTCTAACCAAGGAAGTGAAAGACCTATTTGACAAGAACTTTAAGTCTTTGAAGAAAGAAACTGAGGAGGATACCAGAAAATGGAAAGATCTCCCCTGCTCTTGGATTGAGAGGATCAACATAGTAAAAATGGCAATTCTACCAAAAGCAATCTATAGATTCAATGCAATCCCCATCAAAATCCCATCAAACTTCTTCACAGACCTTGAGAGAACAATAATCAAGTTTATATGGCAAAACAAAAAACCCAGGATAGCCAAAACAATCTTATACAATAAAGGAACTTCAGGAGGCATTACCATCCCTGACTTCAAACTCTATTACAGAGCTACAGTATTGAAAACAGCTTGGTATTGGCATAAGAACAGAGAAATTCGTCCTTTGGAATCGAATAGAAGACCCGGATATTAACTCACAAACCTATGAGAACCTAATTTTTGACAATGGAGCTAAAGGTATACAATGGAAGAAGGAAAGCATCTTTAACAAATGGTGCTGGCATAACTGGATGTCAACCTGTAGAAGGATGAATGTAGATCCATATCTATTACTATGCACAAAACTCAGGTCCAAATGGATAAAAGACATCAACATTAATCCATCCACTTTGAACCTGATAGAAGAGAAAGTGGGAAGTAATCTACAAGATATAGGCAGAGGAGGCCTCTTCCTAAGTAGGACCCCAGTAGCACAGACAATAAGAGAAACAATGAATAAATGGGATCTACTGAAACTGAGAGGCTTCTGTAAAGCAAAGGACACTGTCAGTAAGACAAAAAGGCTGCCTTCTGACTAGGAGAAGATCTTCACAAACCCCTCATCAGACAATGGTCTGATCTCCAAAATATACAAAGAACTCAAGAAACTAGACACTAAAACTCTAATTAACCCAATTAAAAAATGGGGTACTGAACTGAACAGAGAATTCACAACAGATGAACTTCGAATGGCAAGAAGACACTTAAGGTCGTGCTCAACCTCCTTAGCGATCAGGGAAATGCAAATCAAAACCATTTTGAGATACCATCTTTCACCTGTCAGAATAGCTAAAGTCAAAAACACCAACGATAGCCTATGCTGGAGAGGATGTGGAGAGAGGGGAATTCTCATCCATTGTTGGTGGGAATGCAAACTTGTGCAGCCACTGTGGAAATCAGTGTGGCGGTTTCTCAGGAAACTGGGAGTCAACCTTCCTCAGGACCCAGCAATTCCACTCTTGGGAATATACCCTAGAGATTCCCTAACATACTACAAAAGCATTTGTTCAACTATGTTCATAGCAGCACTATTTGTAATAGCCAGAACCTGGAAACAACCTAGGTGCCCCTCAATAGAAGAATGGTTTAAAAGGTGTGGAACATATATACATTAGAGTTTTACTCAGCGGAAAAAACAATGACATCTTGAATTTTGCATGCAAATGGATGGAAATAGAAAATGCTTTACTGAGTGAGGTAAGCCAGACCCAAAAAGAGGAACACGGTATGTATTCACTCATAAGTGGATTCTAACCATAATTAAAGGTCTTTGAGCCTATTATTCGTGATCCTAGAGAAGCTAAATAAGAAGATGAACTTGATGAAGATTATTTAGCTATCCGTCAGGAGGTAGGAAATACTCAAGAGTCCCAGGTAACCTCTTGTGCATGGGGTGGTGGAGTGGGAGGGTTGTTGGAAGAGGAGAGGGTTAGAGAGAAGGGAGTAGGGGAGGAATGGGGAAAGCTCGTTTACCGGGATGGGGGGGATGGAGGAAGGATGAATATGGGATCAGGGAAGAATATATTTCAACTAAGGGAGTCATTTTAGGGTTTACAGGAGACTTGATTATATATGGGATCCCAGGTCCAAGGAGAGATCCCCAGATTGTTCTCTGAACAGAGGAGAGGGTGCCTGAACCGGCCTTGGCCCATAACCATACTGATGAATATTTTGCTTATCACCATAGATCCTTCATCTGGCGATGGATGGCGATACAGATGGAGACCCACATTGGAGCACCGGACTGAGCCCCCCAAGGTCCAAATGACGAGCAGAAGGATGAAGAAAATGAAAAAGGAAATAAGGACTGCGAGGTATGCTATCACCCACTGATACAAGGGGACTGATCTAATGAGAGTTTACCAAGGCTAGTTGGACTGCAACTGAACGAGGAAGTGAGCCAACCAGATTCTCTGAATTTGGCCGGATTCTCTGAATGTGGCTGGCCCGGAGTTTTTCTGAAAAGCCATTGACAATGACACTGGGACTTGTTTCCTCTGCATATACTAGATTTTTGGGATCCAGTCTGTTTGGATACTCACCTTCCTGGACCTGGAGGGAGGGGGGAGGAACTTGAACTTCCCACAGGGCAGGAAACCCTGACTGCCCTTGGGGACGAAGAGGGAGGAGGAGAGGGATTGGGGGGAGTGTGAGGGTGTTGGAAAGAGGAGCGTAAATGTAAACTTTTATAATTTAATAAAATTACTTTCAAAAGAAATAAAAAAGAAAAGAAATATCCTAGAACCTGACTGAAACGTGGAAAGTATGTAACTCAGTTACTTAATTTTATTTTGGTTTTTTTGTAGACAAGGTTTCTTTGTGTAACTGTGAAGCCTATCCTGGAACTCACTCTATAGAACAGGTTGGCCTGATGTTAGTTACTTAATTTTAAGAATAATTTATCATTATTTCTCTATTTCCTGTGGGCTCTGTAATTATTTTTGAATACCTTCTGTACTAGCGTTTTTATTGATGTGAAGAAACACCATAACCACAGCATCTCTAATGAAGGAAAACCTTTAATAGGGTGTGTCTTACAGGTTCAGAGGTTTATAGTTCATTATCATCATTGCAGGGCATGGAGGCATGCAGGTAGACACGGTTCTTTAGAAGGATCTGAAAGAGGAGAAGGAGCTACATCCTGATCCCACAGGGAAGAAAATGTACTCTAAAACACTAGTCATGACTTGAGTATATGACACCTCAAAGCTCTCCCACAACATGACATACATCCACCAACTAGGACACACTTACTCCAACAGGGGCACACCCCTAATATTATAAGTTTCATATGAGCTTATAGGGGCCAATTGCATCCAATTAACACACCTCCAAGATACTCTTATAAAGGAGAATAAACATCTTTATGATGTCTCTAAAAGAAGAACTTTGTGAAGAGGAGTTTGTGAAGAGGAGTTTTTTATAGGAAAGCATAATCATTTTGCTGACAAATAAGTGTTTTAGAAGAAACACAGTGATTGCAGAGGAAACACTACTTTTTCCTTCTACACATCTTAGGTTCCTGTTGGGGACTCCACAACATAACAAGCTTAAGAAGAGAAAAGCATGAAGACCTACCTAGCACAAGCTTTCATAACACCACAGCCTTCCTGAGGAAGTGAAGCCTTCAACAGTGCTTAGACCTGAGATTTTCTACCAGAGTTGATGGAAAGTGGAACATTATAGAGCGTGGAACAAAAGAGAACCAAGAAGAGTCAAGCAAGGGAAGGCAAATAGAGAGGGCTTTTTAGCTCGTGTCCTCTGTGCGTGCCTTCATCAGTCTTCAGATATGAAGCTGTTCTTTCCTCCATGGAGGGACATGTGGTGCTTCTGACCTGCTTCAGGAAATTGTCAGAAAGCCCTTACTTTTTAAAATTAAATATATTTTCTTTTCCTTTCTGTTAATGATTTTAAAAGGAAACAATCATTTTTCATTTTACATACCAATCCCAGTTCCCATTCTCACCTCTCCTCCCATTCTCTCTACCTTACCCATACCACCCCACCTCCCATCCACTCATCAGAGAGAGTAAGGCACATTGCTTTGGGGAAGGTCCAAGGCCCTCCCTACTATATCTAGGCTGAGCAAGCTATCCATCCTGTAACATGAGGGCTGGCTTGTTGGGGTTTCTGTCCCTCCCAGTACCCCAACAGCCGGCAAGCAACAAAGAAAATCACACACAAGACTCCATAAGGTTATAAACTGATTGGCCCATTAGGTCAGGCTTCTTGTTAACTCTTATAACTTATATTAACCCATTATTCTCATCTATGTTAGCCATAATGGCTCCTTACCTTTCTCAGCTGGGCAAGTTATATGCTGCCTCTTCCGTGATCTGCGCAGGAGTGGCTGAGGGCTTCCTGTGTCCCAGAATACTCCCAGTCTCTTTGCTCCACCCCTACGTCCTGTCTGGCTTTCCAGCCTATACTGCCTGCCTGACCAATCAGCGTTTTATTAAAATATGATTGACAGAATACAGACAATTCTCCCGCACCACCATCCAAAGAGAATATCCATCCAAAGAGAAAAGGTTCCAAAAGAGACAGTAGAAGCAGTAGGGACACATCTTGGTTCCACTGCCAGTCTGCCCCAGCCATGCAATTGTCAAACACATTCAGAGAGACAAGTTTGAAACTATGCCGGTTTCTTCCCTGTTCTGCCGGTGTTGTTCAGCTCGCATTAGCTCATGTTAACTGTTTCAGTGGGTGTCCCCATCATGGTCTTGACCTCTTTGCTCATATTCTCATTTCTCCCACTCTTCAACTGGACTTTGGGATCTCAGTCCAGTACTCCGAAGTGGGTCTCTGTCTCTGTATCCGTCAGTTGCTGGATGAAGGTTCTATGGTGATGTTTATGATATTCATCGGTCTGACTACAGGGTAAGGCTAGTTCATGCCCCCTCTCCTCTATTGCTTAAAGTCTTAGCTGGGGCAATCCTTGTGGATTCCTGGGAATTTCTCTAGAACCAGGTTTCTTGCTAGCCCCATAATGGCTCCCTCAATCAAGATATCTCTTTTTACTTATCCTATTTAAGAAATACCTGGAGACTGAAATATACAAGTTAATTCACCTAACTGGAATAGTCTTGACTAAGTCTTTGAGACTTTAGTATTTAGAAGGTTAACTCCTGAAGTACCTTGGAAATTTTAATTTAACACTTGTAAAACATTATATTTAGATGTGTGTAAAGTCTATAGCTGATTAAATCTAAAACCTGGACTGTCCACAGAGACATGCACAGCACTAATAACCAATAGATTTATAACAGAAAAATTCATGGGGAACACCAGACAGATTATCAGAGGCACAATGCCAAGAAGGAGCATGCTATTTCCTTAATTCACCCTGGAATCTTGGGGCTTTTTCATATTCCGTAGTGGTTTCCATTAAGAATTCACTTACATACATGGCAGTCTAGCTTTACTTTGTTTTTCCCCAGGTATTACTTTGATCAAGCAATTTCCTCAAACTATACAGAAAACAGTCCTTCCATAAAGAATTGTTACACCCAGGGTGAGCTTTAATTGAGAGCACTACTCATCTGAAGCAAATGACAGAAAAACCATTCACTTCTTATGTGCTTGAGGTTCTGCCATTTCAGTATTAGAGGAACTTCACGTTCCCAGCAGCACCGTCCTCAAAGAATCCACTCAGAAGTATCTCTGTGTGATACAGAACCTCCTCCTGGCCATAATTAATTCTTGAGTGTACTGAACAAACTGCCTAATGGTGCTGAACACAATCAAACAGAAGAATATAAAACATACTTCTATTCTGCCTCTTAGGGTATTAAATCTAATCCAAACTCAGGTTAATGTACAGGAACTCCTAGGACACGTATGGAAATGAAGGATTATTTCCCTGTGACTATGAGAGTTTGAACTGGGGACCAGAATTCTCATCATAGCCCATATGAAAATAAAAGGATTAACTAGGTTAAGTTCATAGTACTGAAATTCTTTTTGATGAATATAGCTTCTCCTCCATCTATTGAAAACACAAAAAAATTCATGCCATGAATAATGGTTCATGCCTTAGATTCCAAGACTCAGGATGTAGAGACATGTGATCTCTGAGAGTTCAAAGTCAGCCTAGTCTACATTGTGAAATTTAGGATAGTTTGGCAATAGAGTAAAATCCTGTCTCCATAGACAAAACAAAAACAATAAAAGGAAGTTAGCCAAAAAGGTGGGGCAGGCATGGTGATTCACAATTGTATCCCAACAATTACAGATTACAGGGATGCAGATGCATTTGGAAATTTCAGGCCAACACAGTCTACACAATGAGTTCCAGGACGGCCAGAATACATACGGAGACCCTGTCTTAAACATCATCAATAGCAAGAATCTGACAAGAAAATGCATGACACATGAACCTGAACATTATGATAGTTTGTGAGTGTGTCAGGAAGGATATAATATTCAGGCCATTTAAAAACTCTCTTCACTTTCATTTTATGTGTGTGGGTGATTTGCTTGAATGTTTGTCTCTGCAGCACATGTTTGCACTGCCCAAAGAGGTCACAAGAGAGCATAATATCTTCTGCAAATTGAGTCACAGAGGACTGTGAGCCACCTTTTGGCAGAGTGGACTGCAACCTGGGTACTCTGCAAGAGTACAGTGAAAATTTTATTAAAGTATCTGAGTAATATGTCCCAGTGACATATCTTTTGTACTTTGAATTATAACTTGAGGAATATTCTGAGGTCAGGATTGATTGTTCTGTGCAATCAGAACAACAGAGCAGAACAACAGAGGTTGCAGCATTTATTATCCACCTGATAAATCAACATGCACACTTTATGCAATGCACTCCAAGTATTTCTGATTCCTACCTATGTGGAAAGATGCTGATGCATATGTGACATTTAAACAGAACTGAATTTTTATTTGAAATATTGTGTTAACTTAGATTTATATGCATATTTTCATTTTAAATTCTTCTCTGAGATAATTCTATTCCTGGAAGTATGTCTTAAGTTCAGCCCAACTTAAGGGCTATAAGAATCAAGCATGAAGAATTTTCAAACTTAATGGTAAATATGCATAGATCCCTTAAGGACCCTTTTGGACTGATAGAGGAGTAGGCAGGTAATTCTGTTAGGATGTCTGTATGTGAGATCTCTGAAAGCTTTTAGGAATATAGAGATGCAGGTAACATAAAGGCCTGTTGTTTTTAGGGCACATCACTCAATAATTTTAAAGTAAGTGAATGGATGATAAATGCTGTATTAGCCAATTCTTGATGATTTAGCCAAACTCCTAATGGTGTTGCTATGCAAAGAAAAAAAATAAGCATTAGAAGATATAAGTTGCATTTACTAAGGAGTACAGACTTAGAAGAAGACTCTGTTGAAATCAGAGATAACAGAAGTTATTATGTTTTGAGTACATGAATTTTCTTTAATAGGCAAATGTCCAAGCAGAAATAATATATGTACTTACCTCACAATATTAAGGGCTTATGCAATAGTGGAAAGGAAAAGAACCTGGCTCCTTCCAGCCCGATTTGTGTGTCCTGGGATGATATCAGAGAAGATAACATGCTTATTCTGGGGACCACGTTCTGGCCCTGCAAGGTGCTGGAGTGAATAACAGATAACCTTGGCATCTCCAGACATGTGAGTGTTTGTGAACTCTGCCAATTTTTTCTTGGCTTCTGAGGTCAGACTTGAGGGTTATGCAGCCAAGCTATATCCTGTGCAGCTGTGAATAGGCTTAAGGAGGCTGTCTCCTAGGTTCCTGAAGAATGTAAAGGGGACCCCTCTTTCCTTTCTGCCACCGCCATGCCATCCAGACTGAGGAAGACCCGGAAACTCCGGGGCCACGTGAGCCACGGCCATGGCCGCATCAGTAAACATCGCAAGCATCCAGGAGGACGCAGGAATGCTGGAGGCATGGGTCATCATAGGATCAACTTCGACATATATCATCCAGGTTACTTCAGGAAAGTTGGTATGAGGCATTAACCACTTCAAGAGGAACCAGAGCTTCTGCCCGACTGTCAACCTGAAGAAACTGTGGTCGCCAGTCAGTGAGCAGACCCGGGTTAAGGCTGCCAAGAACAAGACTGGAGTTGCTCCATCATTGACGTCATGCGATCGGGCTACTACAAAGTTCTGGGGAAGGGAAAGCTCCCTAAGCAGCCTGTCATCGTGAAAGCCAAATTTTTCAGCAGAAGAGCTGAAGAGGAGATAAACGGTATTGGAGGTGCCTGTGTTCCGGTAGCTTGAAGCCACTGAGAGAGGCCAATTAAATGCTAACATTTTCAAAAAAAAAAAAAAAAAAAAAAGAATGTAAAGGGAAGGAGAAAAACCAGCTGGCTGACCAGCAAGACTCCCTTTCCTGTAGAGTGATGGGCTAGGGTTGTCATCCAGAGACTGAGACTCTCAAGACTGCATTTTGAGAATCAGGTGGGCAAAGTCTTATCCCTCAATTCATTTCATGAGCACCTTCCAGATTCCAAGGGTGGGCTGAGAGGAAGCATTGTGGATGGCAGGCGCTATCCCCTGTCAACTGAATCTCAGGGCATTTGGACGATATTGAAGTCCCTTTGTATGCAGGATTGGTGAGATAAGAGGCAGGCACATACAGAGTGGTTTTGTGCATACTTGTCTAGGGTGGATAAGTATATCTTCTTGGCTGGAGAAGTGTGTCCATGGAAGTGTGATATCTCACAATTAATTATTGAAAAGGCCAAGCTGTCTGAAGTACCAAGGATGCAGCTGGGTCCAGGCCTTTCTTAGTTGCTGGAATTTGCTGGTGATCCTTTATACCTTGCTTTCTAGAAACTCACATCCCAGATTGATTAGCAAATTATATTCTCCTCTCTCTCTCTCTCTCTCTCTCTCTGTCTCTTTCTCTCTCTCTTTCTGTCTCTTTCTCTCTCTGTCTGTCTCTCTGTCTCTGTCTCTGTGTCTCTCTGTGTCTCTCTTTCTCTCCCTCTCTGTCTCTTTCTCTCTCTTTCTGTCTCTTTCTCTCTATATATGTCTCTCTGTCTCTGTGTCTCTCTGCCTCTCTCTCTCTCTCTCTCTCTCTCTCTCTCTCTCTCTCTCTCTCTCTTTCTCTCTCTCTCTCTGTACCACAGCGGCACTCTGTATGTTTATAAAAAATTTTCATTCCAGTTTTGGCAAATGCTTTGCTCTTAAATTCCAATAGGTTCTCAACTTGTTAGTCTCTACAAGACCCTATTTAGAAAAAAAAGATTGATGACCACATTTGAAGTAGTAGTGCTTCAATGTCGGAAATGACACAACTCACCTGACAGACCTCCTCAGCCCTAGGTTCTAAGGAACATGCTTTCGTTGAGAAGTCCAGAGATCTGGAGAAAAAGTATTCCAAGCTGCCCTTGGGCTGGATCCACTTTACAGGAACTGTGAGAAGTAGAAAGTTGAGGTTAGATTATAACAAAGCTCTCTGATTCAATAACAGAAGCTCTCCAATTGCCTGCCCTTCTCATGATGTCCGAATGGGCATTTACTCAAAGCTAGCAGGGCCGGCCATTCACAAGCACATAGATCATAACTGGTGGCTCCAGACCAAGGAATTTGGCTTTTTTGCTGACTGAAGCACCACAGAAGTGATCTACATCATGTTCTATCTTACAAATGTTTGCCTCTTCTATCTGTATGTGTGTGCATGTACATGTGTGTTTCCAACTTATAGTGCCTCTACTTAGCCCAGACTGATCTCCGACTTGCCACTGCTCTTTCTTCCGTTTATTGATTCAATGTTTGGACCATTATATTCTTTCTGGGAGTGTTTTTTTCTATATATCTGAAGACTCATCTGGTCTCAAGTGGCTCCAGCCAGAACTGTCAAGAGTAAATCACATCTTCACTCACAACCTCATAGCTTGAGTGAGCTCTGTTGATTCACCAGGGGAAATTTTTATCACTACCTGTATGAATTCTCTTTGTTTGGAACCCACCAATCTCTAAAAGTCTGAGGATCTTCCCCAAATGCTGTACACTTCAGAGGACTCATTCCCTCCAAATCCCCATCATCCTGACCTAATTTCTCAGGATCATTTATTTCTCATCTTACTCACTATGGATCTTAAGGAAGGGAAGAACCATTCCCTTTGAATGTGAGCCTTCAACTCCACACAGATAAGGTTTCTAATGAAGCAGGGAGCTAGATCTCTGGCTTTGAAAGGAGGATGTGCCAAAGAGCTTCCTTTCTGACGTCAAACAGGCTCCTGATATGGCACCTTGGTTTCAGGTATTTTTTGGAATGAGGAAATTAGCCATAGAGGTAAGGGATATACCGTGGACAGCAGCAGACCCCTCCCTGGACATTCTATTGTATCCTGGAGAGCCCTGGCATTCTATGTGATGTCACCAGTACTGTGGCTACACCAACTGCCACTGGGGCATCTGTTCATTGCCTACAGGTTTTGGTCATAGCCATGTTGGCAAGATTGAGCAGGCTGCTTGAGAGACAGAAGGGAGAGCATAATAAGACTAGAGGGAGGCAGAAGGAATCTGGCCTTCAACCTCAGTGTCTCACATCAAGACATAAATGGTTCTGGGGAAAACGCAGTGAGTCCTGGGTAGGGAGTGGGTAACTTCAAGGCTTCAGCTTGGTTTTTTATGGTGGGACCCCAGATCTTAGAGCTTCGTGGAGGTAATGGATCTATCCTGCTTCTCTTTGTTCCTGAAGAGTAGACCTGGAGTCTAGGGTTTCAGATGTTTAGTTTGGCAGAGAGCCAGTAATGGTCATCCTAGCAGCTGCTGTGCAAGGGGTTCTCTGCTTTGACTCTGAGTGGGAAGGAAGGAGAAAGAACATGAATGAGGTTTCAGTTTCAGCACTGTACTTCACCCACACTGGATTTCTTTTGGTTGTGGGTCACTAATAACAGGGAGAATAAAGTCCCCTGGCCAAAGCTGGAGGATCTCACATTTTACCTCAGTCACTTGCAGGGCAGGAGCCTTCAAGTATTGCTAAGGCTTCTGAGTCCTGACTCTCCATAGCCAATCATCTTTAATTTGAGTGTAGGAATGGGCCATCTCTCTTCCTGAAAATTTGTTCTTAGTGTGTGAGGACTCACCTGTAGATGCCCTGTCCTGAGGTGTCTCCAGCCTGTCCTGTCACTAGGTGATCTCACCTTTGCTAACGTCATGATGGATGGAATGTATTCTACTGAAGTTTGGGGAAATTTTCATCATTACCCATGTGACTTATCATTGGTCTGACACCCACAGAACCCATTAACCCCACACATTGTAACAGCCCTGTGGATCTTTCCTGAGGTACTCATTCACTTCATGGAACTAAACTTCCTGCCACATCAACATGATCTAATTTCATAGTATCTTTCATTTCTCATCTTATTAATTAGAGATCTTTGGAGGGGAAGAGCCATTCCTTAAGAATATTTGGAAAATGAATTTTGACCTTCATACATGGTAAAGTATTAAATTAGAATTAATGAGAGTCTAACTAGTCAGAGAGATCTCTGGATTGGAAGAAGAATGTGCTGAAGAGCTTCCCCTGTGTCTCAGGGAAGACATCTGGAAAAGTCAGCTTGGCTTTTGGTGAACTGGGGAAGAGACATTATGAGATACGTGATAGCAGTTGGCAGTGACCCTAACAGTCCGTTCTCTGGACATTCTATTGCATCCTGGAGAGTCGTTGACCTCTTTTATGAAATCATCAGTGTTGTGTCCTTGGGGCACTCATTAAGTACTTATAGGGATCACCGCAAGACAATTTGTTAAGATTGAACACACTGGTTGGCAGAGAGATCTGACTTTTGAAGAGGGGATTGGGACTTGAGCTGGAACTCCAGAAATGGGGTCCAGTAGCTGGGATCTTTGGAAGAGATGGTTCTATGCTGCCTCTGGGTTAATAAAGTGCAAACCCATGGTCAAGGATTGGTGATGGTTAGTTTGGCAGAAAGCCAGGAGTTGTCAAGGCTACAGCTTCTGTTCTCAGAGTTCCTTAATTTTATTTGGAGTGGCAAAGAAGGCCAGCAGGAGGCACAGACAGTTGAGGTGTGAGAGTAGGGTGTTGCTACAACTCATCATCAGTAGATTCTTTAGGTTCTGTGAGTATTTCATGTGAAAATCCCCATCTATGCACCAGGGTCTCAGACATTCAATTACTTTTATTCCTGGCCACAGGAAAAATGGATTTGTCGTGCTAAGCACTAGAGACTCCAGAAACTTTCTGCATCACATCAGATGAGTTGACACTTCCAAAGCAGCATGGCTGGGTGACATATGCCTTCCAGGGCCAGTGGGGCTGCAGGGAGGCTGATGCACATAGCTAGCCACAGTGAATGGAGACAGAAGCATGGCTTATGGGCTCCCAGCTTAAGGATAGGTGTCCTGCTCTTTGGGGTCTTCACTGAGTTCCATGCATTCACTCTTCTACAGGCCTCTTCATGAACTCAACATGGTCTCTCCTGGACCTATGCCATTCAACTCTATAAATTTACTTATGTTTATCTACCTGCAGGGGGTACCAGAAAGACATCAACCCCAACCTCTGTTACTGGGCAGGAGCAGCAGATGAACAAGGTGGATACACTGACCCTTCAGTTTCAGATGAAGACCCAAAAAAGGAATGAACTTCATGGAATCCTGGCTAATTATACCAACAAGGACTTGAACAACAGGTAGTCATTTTGTTCAGTTCCTTGGTCACTGTCTTGAACCTACTGAGTCAAACCCAGCATTCCTCAGGTCACTGAAGGCTGCACCTCCAGGGTGTTCTGCCCAAACTAATTATCCTGAGGGCATCTGAGAGGCAGCTGAACCCTGGGTAGGAGTGATATCAGGACACAGGCTGTGTGATTCCTCCAGATGAAAAGCAGAGGCTGTGGCCTGGATCAGTCTGGGGATGGGGCAATAGTTTGTGAGCTCTCAGCATACATTTCATGAGGCCTTGACAGGTGTTGTCTTGTGGAAGATGCTAGGTGCTGTGAGTTTACGGTGAGTCTTTGTGCTTAACCAGCAGGTGCTTGGGTGCTGGTTGCTTTTGGGGGAGCTGCAGGGGCCTGGTCATCTTGGTCCATCTCAGTGTGTGACTTGAAGTCTGAACTTCATCACTGCTCCTCTCTGGTCTGGTTTCTTATATTCTGAGACAATTCCACGTCCCTACATTTATTTGGCATCCTTTGTCTGTGTCTGTGTGTTTGTGTGTTTTAGTGTGTGTCTGTGTGAGTATATGTGTGTGTGTCTCTGCGAATGTATGTGTGTATGTGTGTCTGTGTATACACCTGGCAGTTGGAGGTCTGTGGCAGGGCTTGTGGTTCTTTCTGTGTCACAGTTTCCAGGTGATGCCAACACTAAGGTCAGGGAACTCCACTCTGAGCAGCAGTGCTCCTGGCCCGTGTGTTCACCTTGGCAGCCCATTGGAATCCACTGGAGACTTATAAATCTCCCCTTAAGTTGGTTCTCCTCCTGAAAATACTGATTTTGTGCTTCAGACACCCATGTACCAATAGGAACCTGGGTTCAAAAATCCCCATTCGAAAGACAGGAACATTTTCATAGATTTCTGGTGGGACCAGACTTGTGACACAGGCTCCTGAAGACTTAACTATTCTACTCCTTGATGAAACTCATGCATCCCTGGCTCACACTCGTACCCCCTGACTTCAGGTCTGGGACCAGGTCAGCAAGTTTAACGAGCACCAGGTTGTCCTCGTTGATAGACATCAGAATGTGACATAGACTGTGCTGGGGTGTTTAGGGCACAGCCTGAATTCATAGGATCATTAAGTCCTGTGTTCATGGGCTCTTTGTCCCTGGTCCATACCCTACCACAGGCTGGATTTTGAGCTGGAGATGGTGAATATGGAGCATAAGAAAGTGATGCTGGACCTGCAGAAATTCCCCAAGGAGATTAGAGAGGCCTTGTATAAGTGCAAGGAGCTAACTGAGGAAACTGTCTCCTACAGGTAAGTGGGGGACTTTAGTGGGACTCCCCATTCATTGGGAGTGACTTTTTGCCATGTTTTTTGTCTTTGAACAAAAGTGAGGACCTTCATTCCATCCTGTCTTATGCTCTTGACTTGGGCTCCTTTGGCCAGTTTTGCTAAGAGTGAAGTATCTGTGAGCCCATCCCAGCATTGTCCTGCCAGCCTCAGGACCCTCTAGATAGAAAATCTATTTGCACCATGATGTGTGTCTATGGGTCTCTGGGAGCTCTGGTAGGGGTTTACAGAGGTGATTCCATAGATGGAATATATTTCCCTTGGGTCTTCTGTCCTCCCTTAGAGAATATTTGCCTTCTACCTCTCAACCTCATAATGTTTTCCCAATCATGAACAGTTAAGTACATGTGGTAGGAGGCAAACCCTACTCTCAGAAGTACATGGATCCCTTTTAGTGTCAAGGATTTCAGAAGTATCCTGAGTCTTTCTGGAATTTAGCTCTTCTCTGACTTTTGCCAGCTACTATTTTATGCTGGCATGGTTACTGTGGGCTCTAGTCTGAGGCTGCCTGGGACAAGAACCTTGCATGGATGGTGTGGGAGTGGTAGATGTTGGCTGGATGGGACTCACAATATCTTTGTGATGGTTCAGCATCCTCCACAACCAACTCCTGAGTGAGCGAACTCAGTTGAAGGAAAAAGTGAGCATGTTGAGAGAGGAAAACCGAAAGCTACGGAGGGAGCAGATTTCACTGCAAGAGTGCTGTGAGAAGGTGAAGAATCTCTGTGATGAGGCCCATGAGAAGATCTATGAGCTATGTGCCGAGGAGAAGCAGGTAGGCCTAAGTAGTGTGGACAGGCTGTCTGCCATCTGTAATAACATATACATGCACACACACACACACACACACACACACACACACACACACACACACACACTCACACATGTGATCATCTACCCACTTATCCAGCAGCTCACTAACACGCCATCCAATTGTTGATTTCTGTGATCATTCACAAGTCTTTCTGGGGATTTACCATCTTGCAATATCAATGGCTTGAAGCAATTTTGAAGGAAGAGATCCCCGTGTAAATGCCAAAAGAGTGGTTCTCTTTGTCATCCTGTGTATCTCCTCTCATATATTACAACTCAACGTCAGTTCCCCTTCTTTCCCTCCTCCCAGTCCTTCACCACCTTCTCCCCTTCCTCAGGTACAGTCCTCCTTAGTTTCCCTTCAGAAAATAGCAGGTCTCTTGTGGTTATTTGATCTAATTATTAAAATAACATTAAACCCTGGGCTTTTCTCATGCTTTTTACGCATTCTAACAATAAGATATATCACCAGATCCTTTTTAAGTCTTGAGATATGGTCATACTTAGTCCCACAGATTAGCTTTGAACTCATAACGTAGTTCAGTTCAGACTTTAATGTTCAATCCTTCTGTCTCCACCTCTGAGTAGCTGGGATTAAGGGTTTGCATCACAAGCTCAAACCTAGGCTAAATACTTGAATTAAAATTGAAGGTTAATCCAAATGTCAGAGGTCAATGGATTACAAGTGTGTGTTTTTAAGACATAGGTGATAAATTATAGTCATCTCAAAAGCATCAGTGAAAATATAATTTAAGATACTTTATCATTAGTAGACAGGTAGCTTTTAAAAGCATGCTCCAGTGGCGCAATCGGTTAGCGCGCAGAACTTATAGGACAGGTAGCTTTAAAACGGATAACATTAAGGTAGCTTTCATTCATTTAACCATTCAAGAGTCTATGTTGGGAGTCCCATAAATACCAGGAAGTAAACTATTCCTGAAGCAAACAGATAAGATATCTGTCCTGAAGAGAACGTGAGCAAGGAAGGCAAGATCAGAGGGAACCTTCATCCGACGAGGGATGGCGATACAGACGGAGACCCACATTGGAGCACCGGACAGAGTCCCCAAAGGTCCAAACGAGGAGCAGAAGGAGGAAGAACATGAAAAAGGAAATCAGGACCGCGAGGGGTGCGATCACCCACTGATACAAGGGGACTGATCTAATGAGAGTTCACCAAGGCCAGTTGTCTGGGACTGAGCAAGCACGTGATCCAGCCAGATTCTCTGAATGAGGCCGGATTCTCTGACTGTGGCTGGCCCGGAGTCTTTCTGAAAAGCCATTGACAATGACACTGGGACTTGTTTCCTCTGCATATACTGGATTTTTAAGATCCAGTCTGTTTGGATGCTCACCTTCCTGGACCTGAAGGGAGGGGGGAGGAGCTTGAACTACCCACAGGGCGGGAGACCCTGACTGCTCTTGGGGATGGAGAGGGAGGAGGGGAGGGAGTGGGGGGAGTGGGAGGGTGTTGGGAGGAGGGGCGGAAATGGAGACCTTTGTATTTGAATAAACTTTGAGAAAAAAAAAAGATACCTGTCCTGAAGGAACTGATGAAGTTATTACCTTTAATCCATCTCTTACACTATAGCTGGTTTCTGCTCAGTGCAACCCTCCAGCTCTCATTGTGTTTGAGACATCCAATAACAGAGGATTTTTCTGCAGGAGACAGAATCCAGCCCTTCCTATTGATCTGTCCATAAAATTCAGTCTCCACAGAAAAGGTAGTTTTATCTCCTGCCCATTAGCCACAGCCTCCAATTCCCAGCTGTAAATGAAAATGATTATATTTCATCAAATCATAGGGATTCCTGCTTCTTGTTAATATTTTAAAGAAAGGAAATTTTAAGCTCTTCCTTGGGTAGAGACTACATAGTTAATAACACTGTTTTAAAGTGTTATTGTAACTCTTCAATGATACACATTTTTTAATGAGTGAACATTTCATTTCCTTTTTATTGAAAATAGATTATTCTCACAGACAATAGATTTCAACCATAGTTTCCCTCCCTCCACTCTTCCTGGATCCTATAAACCTCCGCTTTCACCCAGATCTGCTACTCCTTGGTTTCTTTTCAGAAAAGAACAGACAAACCTGACTAAACAAAACAAGACAAAAGTCCTCATATAGAGACTGGACAAAGCATTCCAATAGAAGCAAATGTGTCCCAAGAGTAGGCAAAAGAGTCAGAGAGACACCCACTCCCACTACTAGGATTCCCATCAAAATACCAACATATATGCAGAGAACGTGGTGCAGACCCATGCAGGCCCTATGCTTGTTGCATCAGTCTCTGTGAGCCTTTGAGAGCCCTGTTTACTTGAGTCAGTGGGCTACGTTCTAGTGTCCTCCACACCATCATTCCCGCTGACTCCTAAAATCTTCCCTCCTCGTTTCTTCTGAAGGGTTTTCTGAGCTCCTATGGGTGGGACTGATAGAAAGTTCCAATTTAGACATTCACTTCCTCACAGTGTCTGTCTGTGGGTCTGTGCACCCATCTGCTGCCAGAGAAAACCTCTCTGATGATGACCAGCAAGGAACCAATCATGAGTATAGCAGATTATTAGAAATAATAGGAATGATTTCATTGATTTTTCTTTTAGTTATGATGGCTCTACCCTATGTCTCTGGGCTATTTGGTCTCCAGTTTCTAGTCATCCAGGAATTGTAGGGCATGGACTGCCTCTCCATGCATGGGCCTCAAATTAAGCCAGACATTGTATGGCTACTCTCTCAAGTTCTGCACCAACAGTGCCCCAGCATAACTTGCAGGGAGGACAGCTTGTGGGTCGTTTGTGTGTGTGTGTGTATGTGTGTGTGTGTGTGCGTGTGTGGCAGAGTTGATGTCATGTTTCTCTTTCTGTAACCTGCAGAGTATCTTCCCATGCCAAACAGAATAGAGCATATGAGTAAAGGCTCCATGTAGGCAACAGATTGACCTTTCTAGGTTCAATTAGTTGTGTAGATTTTGTCCATAACAATGGGACCCCACTGTCCATTTTCAGAGAACAACACTCTGTCCTAGCATGAGCCAGAGCTATTTAGGGATAGCCACAGAATCCCCTCCAACCAAATATTCAACTGAGTGCAATCCAGTGTCAGCACTGGAAACCTTGCTTGGCTACAGAAGGTGGTCAGTTCAGACTCCGTATGCTCCACTACTAGGAGTCCTCACTAGGATCCCCCACATAGATTACAGGAAGTTTTATCTATACTAGCTTTCTACAGCAGCCTCTGGGAGCCCCCAACTCCAACTGTCTCTCTGCACTCTCCCTTCATCCCTCCCCCCACACATGATCCCTTTCCGTCCTCTCCCCACCCAATCAAAGTTCACCTGAAAAATCTATTCTATTTTCTCTTCCCAGGGAAATTCTTTTGTTCCCTCTGATGACCTTCTCTTTACCTAACTTCTCTGAGTCTTGGAATGTAGCTGGATTATCATTTGCTTAACAACTGATGCCCACTTATAAGTGAATACATACCATATGTGTCTTTATGGATCTCAGTTATCTCAGTCAGCTTGATTTTTTTCTAATTCCACCCATTTGCTTACAATAGCAATTGGATGTCATTTTTTAAACAGCCAAGTAATATTCCCTTCTGTAAATGTACTACCTGTTCCTTATCCATTCTTCCATTGAGGGACATGAAGGTTATTTCCAGTTTCTGGTTATTATGAGTAAAGCCACAGTGAACATATTTGAGCAAGAGTTGTCGTGGTAGGAGAGAGCATTCTTTAGATATGTGTCCAAGAATGTTGTACCTAGGTTTTGCAGTAAATCAGTTCCAAATTTACTGTGGAACCGCCATATTGATTCCATAGAGGCTGGACAAGTTTGGACTTTCACTAGAAATGGAGAAGTGCTCCCTTAGCTACAAATCCACATTACCAGGAGCTGTCATTCGCACCATTGACCTTAGCCATTCTGACAGGTATAAGATGGAATCTCAAAGGAGTTTTTGGTTCAAATTCCCCTGATGGCTAAGAATATAGAACATTTCTTTATGTGTTTCTCAGCTATTTGTGATTCTTCTTCAGAGAATTTTCTGTTAGAACTATATCACTCTTCTTAATTGAATGATTTGGTTTGTTGAATATCTGTTTGTTGAATGCCTTATATATTTTGGATATTAGCCTCTGTCAGATATGGAGTTGCTGAAAATCTTTTTCTATTTTGTAGGCCTCCATTTTCTCCTACTAATGGTGACCTTTGCCTTACAGAAACTTTTCAGTTTCATTAGGTCCTTTATTAATTGTTGATCTTAGTGTCTGCACTGCCAGTGTTCTCTTCAGAAAGCCATCTCTTTTGCTGGTGTGTTCAGGGCTGTTCCCTATATCCTCTCCCATCAGGTTCAATGTGTCTGGTTTTATGTTGAGGTCTTTCATCCACTTGAACTTGAGCTTTGTACGGTACAAATAATATCTATATATTTGCATTCTTCAACATGCAGATGCCCAGTTTGACCAGCACCATTTGTTGAAGATGCTTTCTCTTTTCTAATCTGTACCTCTGTCTTCTTTATAAGAATCAGATGTGCAGATTCATGTCTGGGTCTTTAATTAGATTCCATTGATCAATGTATCTGCTTTATGTCAATACCTCGTGGTTTTTATTATTATATCTGTGTAGTACAGCTTGAAATCAGAGATGGTAATACCTCCAGCAGTTCTGTTACTATTTTGGAATGATTAAACTAACCTATGTTTTTCAGTTTTCCATATAAAGTGGAGAACTGCCCTTTCAAGGTCTGTAAAGAATTGTGTTGAAATTTTGATGGGGATTGTGTTGACTTTGAAATTACTCTTGGTAGAATGACTATTTTTATTATGTTGATCCAACTCATTCATGAGCATGGGAGATATTTCTAATTTTTAATATCTTCTTCCTTTTATTTCTTCAAAGACTTGAAGTTTCTATCATATAAGTCTTTCACTTTCTTGGTTAGAGTGGCCACAAGATATTTTATATTGTTTTTTGGCTGTTGTGAAGAATGTTATTGCTCTGATTTCTTTCTCAGTCCATTTATCATTCATATATATGTGGGATAATAATTTTTTGAGATAATCTTGTATCTAGCCACTTTACTGAAGGTGTTTCTTGACTGTAGGAGTTCTCTGATAGAACTTTTAGGGTCATTTACGTATACTATCTTATCATCTTTAAGTAATGATACTTTGTCTTCTTCCTTTCCAATTTGTATCCCCATGATCTGCTTCAGTTGTCTTATTGCACTCGCCAGATCTACATGCTCTATAGTGAATAGACATGAATAAAGTAAACAGCCTTGCCTTGTTTCTGATTTTACTAGAATTACTTTGAATTTCTCTCCATTTAATTTGATGTTGGCTATAAGCTTGTTGTCGGTTGTCTTTGTTATGTGAAGGTATATCCTTGCATCCATAATATCTCCACAACTTTCATCATGAAAGGGTATTAGATTTTTTCAAAGACTTTTTGATCTCTAGTAAGATAAAGCATCATGTTTTTCCTTCGGTTTATATGGTACATTACATTTACTAATTTTCAGATGTTGAACTATGTTGCAAGGAGAGGGCCTGCTTATTCCTCCTGGCAACCCAGCTAGCTTAGTCCCAAAATACCTACACAGAGATCATATCAAATCATTGCTTGGCCTATTAGTTCTAGTTTCTTATTGGCTAACTCTCACATTAATTTAACCCATCTCCATTAATCTGTGTATCTCCATGTGGCTGTGGCTCACAAGCAAGATTCTAACAGGCGTCTATCATAGTCAGGGGATCCATGACATCTCTCTGACTCTGATTTCCTCCTCCCCAAATTCAGTTCCATATTTCACTAGGTTAAAGCCTGCTTGATAACAATAGATGATATTTTTGACAGATTCTTGGATTTGGTTTGTAAGTATTTTTGAGTACTTTTGCATCTATATCCATGAGGGAAATTGGTCTATAAGTCTTTGTTGAGTCTTTCTGTGGTTTGGGTTATCCAGGTAACTGTGGCCTCATAAAATGAATTGAGCAATATTTCTTCTGCTTTTTTATTTTGTGAACTAATTTGAGGACTGTTGCATTTAACTCTTCTTTTAAAGTCTGGTAGAATTCTGTGCTAGAGCCATTTGGCCCTAGGGTTCTTTGTTGGTAGACTTTTATCGATGGCTTCTATTTCACTGGGGGATATAGGTCTGATTTTAATTTAACTTTGGTAAGTGGTACTTACTGATAAAATTATCGGGTTTTTTTTTTAGATTTTCCAATTTGATGAAGTACATTATTTAAAGTATGTTCTTGTGATTCTCTATATTTTCTCAGTGTCTGTTGTTATGTCCCCTTTTGGTTTCTGATTTTATTAATTTGGATATACTCTGCCCATCCTTATTTAGTTTGGATAAGTTTTTATCTATTTTGTTGATTTTCTCTAAGAACCAGTTCTTTGTATCATTGCTATTTTTTGTTTTGTTCTCTTCATCTCTATGTTATTGATTTCAGTTTGGTTACTTCTTCTGGTCTACTCCTCTTGGATGTACCTACTTCTTTTGTTCAATAGTTTTGAGGTGCTCTATTAAGTTGTTAGTATGATATCTCTCTATTTTTTAATGTAGGCACTTAGTGCTATGAATTTCCTCTTAGCACTGCTTTCATTGTATCCCATAGTTTGGGTATATTATGTATTCATTTTCATTGAATTTTAGAAAATGTTTAAATTCTTTATTTTTGCTCCACTGTCCATTCAATATAGAGATCTTCAGTTTCCATGAATTTATAAGCTTTCTTTTCTTTCTGTTGTTAATATACAGCTTTAATTCATGATGGTCTGATGGGTACAAGTAATGATTTCAAATTTCTTGTATCTTTTGAGACTTGCTTTATGTTTGAGTATGTGATCAGTTTTGGAGAAATTTCCTTGGAATACTGCTCAGAAGGTACACTCTTATGTGTTTGGGTAGAGTGCTCTTTAAATATCTGTTATGCTTATTTGGTTTAAACTTCAGTTAATCCAGAATTTATTAATTTTGTCTGCATGACCTGCACATTGATGACATGCACATTGGTGAGACTAGAGTATTTAAGTTTCCAAATATCAGCATGTGGGGGTCAATATGTATTTTAAGCTATAGTAATGTTTCTTTTACAAAAGTCCTTAAGGCATAGATGTTAAGAATTGAAACACTGCTGTCGGCCAAACAGCAGTGGTGCATGCCTTTAATCCCATCTCTCGGGAAACAGAGGCAGGCAGATCTCTGAGTTCAAGGCCAACCTGGTCTACAAGAGCTAGTTCCAGGACAGGCTCCAAAGCTACAGAGAAACCCTGTCTCAAAAAAAAAACCACAAGAAAAAAGAAAAAAATGAATTGAAATGTCATCTTTGTGGTATGCCCTTTTCCATCTCTTTTGATTAATTTTGGTTTGAGGCCAATTTTGTTAGATATTAAAGAGGCTACACCAGCTTGTCTTTTAGGTCCATTTGCTTGGAAGATTTTCTCCAATCATTTACCTTGAAGTAATGTCTATACTTGACGTTAAAGTTTGTTTCTTATATGCACCAGAAAATTGGGTCCTGTTTTTATATCCATTCTATCATTCTGTGTGTTTTTATTAAGGAAATGAGACCATTGATAGAGAGATATCAAATGATTAATTTCTGCTATTTTGTTGTACATGTATATGCTTGTACATATGTATATATGTATGTCCAGGATTGTGTATTCGGATATAGCTGTGTCTGTGTGCATTTGAGTGTCCAACCATTCACTAAAAACATAATCTTCCAATGAACAGAAACAGGGAAAATTGGAGGAAAGACTACAATACCTGCTGAAGCAGAGGGATCTGGTCACCAAGCAAATAGTCTTGGCAGAAAAGCTGCAGAATCATTTTGCTGTCTCCAAGATGAGGTAGGATCCCAGGTCACAAAGAGGGAGTTATACCAAGTAGTTCCCCAGTACCTGAATCTCTGTCCTATTTGCATTCCTGTCCATTTGCATGGCCTTTCAGTCACAGCCAGGGAAAGAACATCTGAGAGTATTGGGCTGACTCAGTCAACAGAAATATCTGCACAGGAAACAATATGTATTATCCTTAATCTTTCTCGATTGTGTGCACTTCATCACTTCTGAGTGCTCTCATGTGTTCAGAGTACATTGATCCTCCCTATGGTAGTCCCAAACCTAACAGGGACAGTGTTAATTATGGAAGACGCTGTCTCCTCCTGCCACTTTATTTCCCTTCAGGAGTATCACCTTTAGAGATAAAATCCTACAGTTGGGCAGATTTACGTGTGGCACATTCTTATTGAATATGGGTTCTCTGCAGTTTGCATCTGTTTCCTATAATAAGGTTTCTCTGGAATTAAAATCAGATTTAGAGTTTGACATGTTGAACCCAAGGAAGTTTCTGTGCTGAAGGAATAAACCCAGCCTTCACTGAAGTGTTGTGTATGCTCCCCGAGATGGCCTCATACAGTTAATTTCCAAGGTTGCTCACAGTTTCCTGGCATCTGTTCAAGGCCATGAATATCTACTGAACTGTGACTTGGACATTGCTATGCTGCTGGGTTTTTTTTTTCAAAAGAATGTATCTGAACTATTGGAGAAATGGGATGATTTTCTAGTTCACAAAGCTAGTTCACAAAGGTATGTATTTTTCAGCTCCATTTCTAGTAGCTTTAAAAGTGGAGAAAGAAAAGAAACTCAGAAGCTGTCTTATCCTTGAGGAACCAAGGAGTGAATGAGCCCGGCTCAGATGTAATGCTGCATTGTCCAGCTGAGTAGAGCTGGTGGGAGCTCAAAAGCTGGCAGGGCAGGTCCCCAACAGACCTGTGTCCCAGCTGCCTTCCTCTCCTAGGTTTGAAAACCTTCAACATGATCCGGAACTGGACACAGTCCAGGATGAGAGCCTCCTGCAGACAGATCTGCTGCAGCAGGAGCTCTGAGTGTGCCAGGCCAAGGAGCCACTCCTATCCCCTGCAACCTTGGCATTCATGGGATGAGTTTTCTTCCGTGACATATGTTTCCCATGTGTGGACAGGCCCTGGTTTTGCCTAGGCTATGGTCCAGTGAGGCTGCCTATGGGCCTGATTGTCTTTCTTTCTCTGACAGCTCCGCTTTGGAGAACTGAGGAGGCTGAAGGAAGCTTCGCACATTCTCCACTCTAGCAGCAACACCTACTGAAAAACAGACCCATCCTTGTAGCTGTGAACAAACCAGTGAGGAAAATCTCCACCTAGTGCGGGGGATCCATCCCCAATCTGATTCAAGTTCTATTGGTGCACTATCCCTGGAGAAAGGAAGTCATCAGAAAGAAGCCTGAGATTCAGCGGACCCACCAAGAATTACTCAGAACCCCGACATCGGTCAGCAGGTGGACCCTGAGTGGCGCACAGCAGCATGGGGAGGATATGCTGCTGGGCAAGGCTTACTCTGCCAGTTTACTCTCCATGTCTTTAGTAAGCCGGCTGGGCCCTCCATATGTGGTGAGAAATCTCACAAGAAAGACTGTACTGGTGCCGTGCTGTAGTCTGTACACACCTCAGGGAAAAGAACAGGATTCCCTCTCCTGTGCAGTGCTGAGGCAGACTCCATGTCACAGGAAAGTGCTGCTGAAAATAACGCACTACAGAGACTACAGCATCGCTCACCTGTGTTAGTCATTGGATTGTCCATAAAGAAAGTGTGTGTGGATTCTCCAGTTTCACAGCCTGGACAGACGGGCATGTCAGTCCTGACTAAAAATTTATAGAAGAGGACAAGTCACCTTTGGTGTCCATAGGGAGCCAGATACTCTCGGTAGTTTTGTTGAATCTAGAGTTAGAGAATACTTTTAGCTTAATTTCTGGGTGGGTTTCTAGTTTGGGTTTGGATTTTGTTCGCTTGAGTATTCTTTTCTTTGCTTTGGCTTAAATTTTGTTGGTTTGGGTTAATTTTTTCTTGTTTTAATAGTTGGCTAAAGCTCTACACTGTATATACTGACTACCCTTTCTAAAGCCCCAATTAAATAAAATGACTTATTTTTATGAATATAAATCAATTTTCAACTCTTCAATTTTACCACCCTTCTAGAGTCAGATGTGGGGTTGCTCTGCTGTGACTCCAGAACTCACAGGCAGAGATGGATTTCTCCACATTCCAGGAGCCTTGGTTACACAGTGAGTTTGCATCCAGGCAGGTCTACACAGGTCTACCTTGGATGTGAATGGCCTGGCCTACTTCTGTCTTTACTACCTATACTTTATGTTACAGTCAGATTTAAGAGAATGTAATGAAGAAGGGCTCTGGAAAGAAAGGAACTCCCTGTTCTGCACTACATTAGTTCTATGCCAGCATCCAATCACAATTGCCCATTGTGATGCTGGGATAGCAAACCAGTGAATGTGGCCTTTGAAACGCATGAACACAGTGTACCCACAGCAGAGTGGAACTGCTGAGCTGCAAGCTTGGATTCTGGAGATGCCTTCCAACCTCTCACTCCTAAACTATGGCTGTTAATTGGGGAGCTGCAGAGTAAGGGCCTGCTCCAGCACTGTCATCTACTTACAGTAGGAATATCGGGAACTACGTCAGAAGGATTCATTCACAGCTCCAAAATGGTCTTACTCATTGGTTTATGTCACAAAACAGTTGATAAAATTCCGTAAGTCTGTTTCATATAGGTTGCTCAGAACATGATTCCATCTGCTAAATTTAGGAAGTGTGAGTTTGGCATGTGGAAAGATGGTTCAGGAATGAAGAGCACTTGGGTTTGGTTCCCAGCACCCATAAGGGGGCTTACATTCATTTGAAACTAAAATTCCAGGGGACCCAATGCCTTCTTCTGACCTCAGTACCAAGCATGCATGTAGTGCATATACATGCAGGCAAAACATTCGCACACAAGCATACATGTAAAATAAATGTGAGTTTTACAAACTAACTTAATGCTACAAGGCAGATGAGAAACTGCATTTACTTTTACTATTAAATAATTTCTCCAGATTTTCCTGAAGCATTCTCAGAATTTAGCATCCTATATTTGCAACAAATACCAAATTTGTTGATTTTATTTTTTTCTAGTGAGACTAAATTTCCTCAATACCCTAGAGTAAAAGTTTGATTTTAAGAATCTAACTGTATAGAAAGTAGAAGAAAAGGGAGGGGAATGGAGAAAAATGTGGAGCTCAATAAAAACAATTTAAAAAAAGAAAAAAGAGGTACAGCTATGATAAATGCTTCCTCTTTTTTTAACTTTAGTCAGTTTGTAGACTAGTTTCAATGTTATATCTCAGTGCAGATTAAGATGGGCAGATGCCACTGAACGCATCCATAGACAAGAGAAGGTGTGTCTATTGGTCGCTGGAGCTGAGAACTGGGCTCCTGAAAAATGAACCTGATGCTAGTTGTATTCACTCCTTTTATCCCACTGAAGAGGCAGAGGTTGGCGAATTGCTGTGATTTTGAAGCCAGCCTGGTCTATATAAGTTTCATGCCATCTAAGGCTACATAATAAGCCGCTGTCTTTAAAATAGTAAATAAATAAAAAATACAAAGTAGACTTCATAGGTTACTATGCCCTGAAAAAAATTTAAAAGTGTAAGAGAGATCTGTAGATTTCTAATATATTAATATGAAGTGCAAGCCTTCATACACTATATCTTACAAGCAGAGAGTGCAGGGGCGGGGAATTGAGGTCCAGTAATAAATAAATACAGAAGTAGAGATGACCCATCAAAGTATGTCCTACCACCAACACTGCAGCCATCATACACAAAATAAGCCCACATCAAAGTAACACAGAACGGTAATAACTGGACTTTTTACTACACCAGTAACGGCCATGGAGAACTGACCAACTCATTGGACAGTGTGTGCAGGTGGCGACTTATACTAGGTGAGTTTTCCAAGAGGAAGAAATGCATACCGTAAAATTATAAACTATTGGTTACCACAAAATGTGGCTGTCCTTGTTGAGCAACACTAACAGCCTTTAAAAATACAGTTATTAAAATAATCCTGAATGAAAAAATACTACGGCAACCCCATGCCCTTCCCTCTAGGAGAGGTCTGACATGTCAGAATTGTTTTTCCCAAACTTTGAAAAAAGGCCATCAGACAATTTCAGTAGGGCTCTACTGAGAAGCCCTCACTGAGATCTCTATGTGAGGAGCTCCATTCAGCTCTCATGATGTCCAGAAGCCCAACTCCAAGGATCCAACCCAACTAACCAACTTAGCCTGACTTCACAATTCTTCTCTTTAGTCTACTTTAAATAGTGGTAGAAAAATAACAAATCCTTAATCCTAAAAAGGGCATGACAAGGCAAAGAGCTACTCTATAGATAAACCTCCACAAAGCTCAACTAAGGTAATAATCCAGAGCTAGAACCGAATTGTGGATTTCAGTGAGTCCCAGAGAGTCATGTAGCAGCAATGTCAATTACATACACTCTATAAGACCTCTATGAAATGAGCCCCAAGCAGCATCAAATATGCCCTGTGCATTCCCAGGACTTATACATTGTTTTCCTGGTTTCTAACCATGTGTTCTCTACTGTGCGGTGATGCTTTGGTACTATTCCAAAAGACCTTGCCCAGAAGGAGCTCTGGTTCTGTTTTACAAGATTCACATAAGTCTTTTATCATATATTAAGATTAAAGTGAGGTGACACAGTGCTACCTGAGTGTTCAGAAATTGTTTCATCCTTCAAGCTATTTGCAGAAAGCTCAGTCTTCCCTGGTTAATAATCAGTAGTACAGGTCTGAGTCATCAGAACTTTGCTAATGCTGTAGCATTTCAAGATTTATAACTGTCTCTAGGGGCAGGTCATGCTACTGAGTTATGACAAATTATCATGAGGAGAAATAGTGTACCCAGACATTACAAAATGCCCAACCACTGCCTCTCCACAGAAAGACTAGACTACATATGGTTTATCCTACAGTAGTCCATCTCTGTCCCCAGAACATCTCCCAATTTCATTCATTTCACACTGATAAACAAATAAAAAGATTTAAAGGGCTCTTTACAGCTTCGTTCACCTTTCCTATGAAATACTTGGCATCCTAAATATTCTGTACACTTTTTTCTTGCAGTAAACTAGGCACCCACTTAGAGTTTGGTGGATGGGGGGATGGGTAACCCATTAAAACCTATTCTAGAAACTGTTTTTTTGGTAGGTATCCAAGTTAAAAATAGAAGGGCTAGTTTGTTGTTTTATCGTCTTTTCAAAGTTTAAATTGCTTTTTTTCCCTTCTACATGACCCTCAGTCACTACTCCTGAGTGGAGATAGCAGAAGCTTCTCAGCAGCTGCTTTCTACTGCTGCAGCAAGGCTTGAAGAGATGTGTGCTAATGAGGACTTCCCCAAGTCGGTCCTTAAAGAGGCTCCCACAATGTATTTTCTGTCTTTTCCAGTAGGTAATGCCAAAAATGGAAAAACTGGGGTCCTATTAGAGCTGGAAGTCATCTCTGTATGTGAGCAGTCATCTGACTGGGTACTGTAGTAGGGAGACTGAACTGAAGAGCTCTTGAGGAGGTGCTGTAAGCATCAGGATTGTGGCCGTTAAATGTTTTCTGCTGTTTCCTGATCTAGTTGCTTTTCATCCTGTTTCCTGATAGAGTTTTCACTTTCTTTTGTTTAACTTTGTCTTTAGATTAGGTCCTGCCCTTTCATCTAGTGCATGATTCTAGTTTGTTTGGTTTTGTTTTTTGTTTGTTTTCCATTATCCTGCTGGCAACTTCTTCTGTCTTTTTACAAGCAGCACACAGGTGTCCCCTGAGTGAGTCTAGTGCAACCCAAAAGAGCTGTGGAAGTCTTTGTCATAATGTTTACTGCCCAGGAACTGAGAGCTGGAGTACTTGGCTCTGCAGATACAGCAGTCCTCAGTACTTTGGTGTGTCTTTGGCTTGTGAAAAAAAAAAAACATCTATTCTTCTGGGCCATAGTTTCCATGTGCAGCAGCATCCACACAGCGTGGATTGCACTAAGCCAACTCACTCTAAGCACTCACCCTGTCTACTGAAAATCCAGTAAGTTTGCTGTTTTTATATGCTACCTAAGGTTTAAAAAATCCCCAAATCTACCCAAATAGTACAGCCCAGAGTGGTGATGAATCAAAAATGTTAAGACAAATTAATGATAAAAATAATGTGCATGTGTATATACTTGTCAAAAGTTTCTAAAGTGGTCATGTGCAACTGTTTTAATGATTTTAGCAGAAGAGATGATGTCAGACAACAATGAGCAAATATGTTTGATGGGAAATTTGCCAACCTTTTCCAGTTCATAGTTCTTCTCATTTGTTGTTTGTTTGCTCCTTATGCAATTTACTTTAAGAGAACAAAAACAAACCCTTTATGGTTTTAACACTTTTGTCATCTCCCACTGTTTTTAGTCAGAAGTGCACATGGTATAGGCCTGTGGTTACTTTACCATGATAACAACAATTTGGGAAATAGAAACAATGAAGATGATTGAAAAACAAAATATGAAATTTTTTTCAACTCCTACTTAAGCATCAAAAATAATCCATTTCTTGAGCTGTGGCCACGCATGTCTTTGATCCTAGCACTAGAAAGGCAGAGGCAGGAGATAACTTTTGAGGTCAAGGCTCGTCTGCTCTACATAAAGTGTTCCAGACTAGTTAGGGCCACATAACATAAAATATTTGTTGCTCATTTAGAGTGTAATAGAGAAGACCTGACAGCGTCTGTCTCGGTCCATGCCTTTACACTTAGCACACTGCCTTTATCAGGAGATGGAGTCTACTAAAGTATCACAATGATTTGGTTTGAGATGTGTTGAATTGAAGAAATTCGACATCTATTATTTCAGGTTTGTGATAAATTTATGAACTGTGTAAACCAATGCCCTTTTGGTTTACTAGATTTACACATATGTGTAATATCTAATTTTTTATTAGTAGCATTGTGTTTTTTAGATTTATCACTTGTATATCACACATGTTGGTCTCTTTTATTCTAACCGTAAGTACTCTAAAATCAATATTATTATTATCATCATTATGTTGACATAGTAGCTCTTGAAATCACTTCCAGATTCTTTAAAAGAAAAGGGTTTCCTTTCACATTGTAATTCTGGTTTTCTATATTTTCTTTAGAAACAGGGTGCTTATCTTAAATGGTATTTTATAATTGTGAACAAAATTAATTAGCCCCTTGCTACAGTGTCTCTACTAAAAAGTACTTTACTATCTTTTCAGACATTTTAAATCAGGATACCTTTGCCACAAGTCTGTTCCATGTATATGTGAAGCTTTGTTTCAGATCTCTGCTTAAAACAGGTTACATAAAGTAGCAGAAAATAAACTTTCAAGTGTTAGTGCCCAGTGCTTGTTAAATAAGTATATACATTAAAATTACAGAATAACTTAACTCACTGAAGATTATAAGGTTAAGAAGTAAGTGGTAGACTCTGAAATGCAGTTGTGTTTGTGTTTTTCCTCATGTCTCTAATAGAAACTTACTTGTGCTGATATTTTGCTTATGATCTAACCAATAGAGCTTGCCTGAAGATCAGAGTGCAAAGCTAGCCACCCTAGTCAGCCATAGAGGCCATGCAGTGGTGTCATACACTTTTAATCCCTATAGCCACACTAGTTAGCCATAAAGGCTGGGAGATGGTTGTATACACTCTTGTAGCACTACAGAGGAATATAAAGCAGGATGAGACACGACCTCTATCAATATTAACTATTCTTTACTTTCAGATAATTTAACATCTGCATTTTAATTTTATAAAATTTTATTAAATTTTATAAAAACAATCTCTTTGTGACAAATTTATTAAACACACAAGGAACAGCGCAAATTGTAATCAGGTAGGTTTTTCATCTTGATACCTAATCACAAGTAACTCAAGAAGTGTCTGACTATGAGGCTCCAGTAACATACAGCACTGAGCAGATCCCATTATTTCATCCATTGTTTGCGGCCCCAAATTCTAAGACAGGCCGCCGGCAGACAGGACAGGTGCAGTTCTCTGACAACTCGCGATCAATACAATGAATGTGAAACTCATGCAGACACGGCAGCTGCCGAAGCTTGTTCCCAGCCACATAGTCACTGATGCACACACTACACACTTTACCTAACTCACTGTCAACCCCAGTTTGTTCATAGCTCCTGGTAGAAAGATTGTCAATCTGATCTTTGGTTAAACCACGAACTGGATCATCATCGCCTTCATTCAGTAAGAAGAAATGAACAAGACGCAGAATGGGTAATGTTCCAGCCTCAACTACACTGTCTGCCCTCTCTAACTGCCTTCTATTCCTACTGCAACAATTGTGGGCCTGTGGCGGGTTGGCTCACTTACATCTCGCATATCAACATTGTCTTCTTGGGTCCTCCTGGCTTGTGAGGAACCTCCACTCTAATGACTGCTGTTGTCAGCCATATCTATGTTATGAATTTCTAGGTACAGCTCTGGTAAATGCTGATCATTTCTTTGATTCTCTGACTCAGGCTCCATCCCTGTTAGAGAACTCAGCTCTCCAAATCCAGTCATGATCTGCCTTAAAATTGACTGAAGAGCCACAGAGGATGGTTCTCAGAAATCCTACGAAGAGGAACTGTTATGGTACTCACATAGGTTCAGACACCTGACCACTCTAAAGGAAATAGTTCTGTGAAAGCCCCCACCTTTGCTTTCAACTGTACTTTCTGCCAGCCTTGCCAAGGAACGGGTTCTATTTGCAATGCTATCCCCATCTTGAGTTTCTCCAGGACGAATCCTCCTGACTTGCAGGTCTAGAGTGATTGCTGGGTGACGCTGTGTGGTACCTGAGAGTCTATTGGATCTCCATTTCCGCCCCTCCTCCCAACACCCTCTCACTCCCCCCACTCCCTCCCCTCCTCCCTCTCCATCCCCAATAGCAGTCAGGGTCTCCCCCCTCCCTCCAGGTCCAGGAAGGTGAGCATCCAAACAGACTGGATCCCAAAAAATCCAGTATATGCAGAGGAAACAAGTTCCCTCTCATCTTGCCTTCCTTGCTCACGTTCTCTTTCCTTCTGCTTCTCGTTTGGACCTAGGGAGTTAAGTCCAGTGTTCCAATGTGGGTCTTCGTCTCCATCTCCTTGGCCCATAACCATACTGATGAATATTTTGCTTATCACCATAGATCCTCTCCTGTTTTAAGAACCTCTACCAGCCACCTCCATTCATGCATCTGGCCCAGAGTGGATTTAGTGAGGGACCTCTTCCCCTTGGCTTCACCCTCTCAGAACTCCTCTGGGTACTCAGATCAACTTGGGATTCTGGCCTTGGATACTGAAGACAGACAGTAAAAGACATCTAACAACCTAACTACACATGCCAGGACTCATTGCAAAAATAAATAAATAAATAAACTATATACAAAACCAAGGCAATGTCTGCTCAAAAAAAAAAAACTAGCAATCCCATCAATGAAATGGTTCCAAGGAGGACCGTTTAGGACAAAATTATATGCACAGAAGTCAAAAGAAGAATCAAACATAATCAAAGTGTCTGAAGAATGAACGTAACGAGGACAGGAATGAATACATAGCTAAATGAAACAAAGACAACATGAAAATAAAATGTGAAAAAGCAGAATATTAAAATCTAATATGAAGTTAAGTTGTAAGTGAAAAATTAGTCAATTTAGATGGCAGAGTAACATCATAACTTGAAGGCAGGCTAGAAAAATTGGATCATTTACTCAAAAAAAGTATGAACAGAACATGCAGGCTATTTGGACACCATAAGAACATCAATTTATAAATTATGGACAGGAAAGAAAGAGAATTATAGGTCAAAGGCATTGAAAACATTTTCAATAAAATCTCAGAAAAAAAATTCCCAAATCTTGACAGATGGCCTTAAACAACAAGAACAGAAGAAAAGAGACTAATACGTTGCAGTTAAAATACTAAGAAAGAGGTTTTGAAGCTGCAAGAGAGAAGGCCCAGGTCACAGAAAGACAGGCTGGTTACCAGATAAAATTCCTTCAAGCCAGCAAGTCTAGTACAAGAAATTAGCCAAATTCTGAAGGGCATAAATACCAGAATATTATACCCAGCAAAACTCTTCTATAAATGAAAAATAAAAATGTTCTATGATAAAAATAGATTAAACCAACTTCTGACCACTAAGCTTGCTCTAAAGAAGATACTAGAAAGAATACTTCAGACTGGAGAAAAAGACAACCACATTCCCAGGTCACCAGAGATAAATAAATGATACCATAAAATTAATCAAAAGATGTTTAACATCAAAATTCATCAAAGGGGAAAAAATAATATGCACCATTCCATAATAAAGCTAAACTAGTCTCAGTTCTTCAATTAAAGACTATCAGACTAAACTAGAGAACAATATTCATCTTTTTGCTTCCTCCAAGAAACATGCCTACCTGTGAGAAACAGACTTCCCCTTAGGGTAAAATGATGAGAAAAAGAACTCCTAAGCAAAAGGAAAACAAGTAGGTGTATCATCTGACAAAATAGATTTCAAACCAAAACCAATTAGAAGAGATAAAGAAGGCCACATCACACTCTTTAACCTACCAAGCAGATATTACAATTCTAAACACATATACCAAACACTATGTATTTCATAAAACAACCACTATTAAATGAAAAGCTACAGATTAACCCAACACAGTATTAGTGGGAGGCTTCAGTAATGCTCTCTCATCTATAAGCAGGTCATCCAGACAAAAACAAAACAAAAACAAAAAACAGAGGCACTGGAGTTAAATGAGTCATAAATTAAATCCATCATAAATCAAATGGGCCTAACAGACATATATGAAACATTCCATCAAACTTTGAAGAATACACATTCCTCTCAGTAACTCGTACTTTGTACAAAATAGAGCACACAGTAAGACAAAATCAAGTCTAGTGAATATAGGAAAACTGAAATAACACCCATGTTCTAGATCACCACAAAATAAATCTGGGCATCAAGACTGAGAAAAATACAGAAACTATAAAGACAATACTGAGCGAACAAGATTTCTCACTGACCTTGGTCTGCCTAAACCTGGGCTTGCTGGCCTGTCATGAAGTCTATGATGGTTATATGAAGATTCACCTTCTCTGCCACTTGACTCCACTCCACCAACTATATTTGGGCTCTGATTAAAGTGAATAGTGGTCTGTAATTTTATCAGTGATTTTAATGACAATGAGAAGTAGTTAAATTCTTGTCAAATGTTCCCCATTCAATAGTCTATAATGATCATTATATGAAGAATACAAATAAAATGTCTTTTGGAATCTATTGTAAGCCCTTCAAGGCACGTGAGCGGTCAGGCCCCTCCCCCCTGAGGACCTTCACCCACCAGGTACCACCCACAAAACACTCTAATTGCCCTAATGGCTAGACCTGTTCCCCACCATACAGAGTAAAATGTCCAAACTCAGGACTTGAAATCCCACAAATCCCCACCTTTGAAATCTCCGCCCTGGAAAACTCTGTTCCCTCATCAAGAAAATATATAAAATATGTAAGCCCTGTCTTCTGTCTCTGCTGCTTCTCGCCAACACAGAGGCAGCTATCTTCCCCTTCCAATAAATCTCTTGTGTGAGGTTTGTTATGCAGTGTAACTTTTTGGTATTCCTAGGCCCAAAACTGCCAGGAGGCCTTTCCCTTCAGAGCTGTAACACTTACAATGGTTCCATGATTTGGATATGCTCTCCTGGACTTGCCTGATTACTTTGGTGGATGAGGTGCAGAGTGGTCACTTATCCAGAAGTTGTGTCTGATGTGAGTGGATAGGAGATGAGGGAAAGGGTCCTAGTGCAGCTTAGGCCCCCAAAGGGAAACACAGGCATGGAAGCAGCAGACCTTGTGACCAACCCTGTTACTTCTGAGGATGGATGAGAACAAATTAAGAGGCAGGAAGCGGGAGAGCCTCCTCCCATTTGCCTGTGGCACATAGCACAATGACAGCATCTCTTCAACACTGTCAACTGAACCTCCAAGAGTCCTCCTGTTGTTGGCTTAGCCACTCTACGGTACTATCAGGGGAGAGGTCCAAAACGGAACATGGTGGTTGAAAACCCCTATATCATTTCAAAGTTAGTAGGATTACACAGACATAAAACATACATATGTATTTCTATTTTTAGATCCTTTGGTATGTTCTAACACAAGTATGATACTATGTCCTTGTTGCATGTATTCACTATCAGAAATCCAGTTTAGTCAGATGTAGTATGGGGTCCAGATTGTTGGGGTATTTGTTCCCGCCCGGTACCCCACAGCCGGCAAGTCCCAGAGAAAATCAATCACACAGAGATCTCTATAAGTTTTAAAGCTGATTGGCCCATTAGGTCAGGCTACTTATTAGCTCTTATAACTTATGTTACCCCATTATCCTTATCTACATTAGCCACATGGCTCAGTGCCTTTTCCAGTGGGGCAGCTTACATCTTTCCTCTCCTGTGGTCTGGGCAGAACTGGCAGAGGCACTTCCTCCTTCCTGGAATACTCCTGTTCTCATCGTCCCGTCTCTACTTCCTGTCTGGTTGACCTGCCTATACTTCCTGTCTGGCCAATCAGCGTTTTATTAAAATACATGATTGACAGAATACAGATAATTCTCCCACACCAGTCAGAAGTTGAGTTTAATACATGTTTCTGAAGGACTGGCTGGGACATCATCAGTTGGGAAATGATCTGGGCTCTGCTATTTTTCTTTTAATTTCTTCTTGAAGTGTACATGTTTTCTTTTGAGTTTATTTTTTAATAAATATCCAAACAAGGCTTTAAAATTTGTTTTCCCATGGTTTTCTAACATTTGTCAATTATTCCTACTCTCCACAAACTTAGATGAAGACATGTGACATCTTTTTCATTTCAATTAAAGGCAAATACTTCATGATTCCAATTTAAAGGAGCCTGGATCATAAAGACACAGAATTACACCAAGTGGTTGGTGTCCCCTACTTTCTTAATAGGCTTAAAGGCAATTTTGATATATGGTTATTGAGTGTCTTGCAATGACTTTACCACACAGAGACAGCCAGTAAATACTATTTAACAAATAAATTTCTTACCATTATGAAAAAGCTCCAAAGTTACATAGAGAATAATCTATCTGCCATCTCCTTTGGGACTGTAGAATCTTGGTCAGTGGGATTCATGGGAAAATCTGTCACCATCTCTGAGGACCAAGAATGGAAGCATTGCTGAGCATTGCTGTCTCTCACATTCACCAGTGAAAAACTCAAAAACGTAGAGGGTGTGTCTTTGTTTAAGAATTTCCACACATGTACATAATGTACTTTGATGGAATGTACCCACCTTGCCCTCCTTTCCAGCGCCTCTCATACCCCCACCACCACTCTCCCTCACAACTTCATGGACATTATCTAACAACCCACAGAATCAATTTAGTGCTGCTAGTACTTGGAGCTAGTACCATGGAGGATGGAAACAGGCAAGGTCACTTCACAATCTGAGGACTTTCTAAACTGTAAAATACTTCCATGTATGTGTGTTTTGCCTACACGAAAATGTGCACCATGTGCACCATGTGTCTGCCCGGTGCCCTTGGAGGCCAGAAAAGCCATTGGATTCCCTGGAACTCAAGTAGTAGACTGTTTTGAACTGCTATGTAGATGTTGGGTACTGAATGTTGATCCTCTAGAAGAGCATGCACTGTTCTTAACTAATGAGCCATCTCTCCAGCCCCAGTCAGAGGCTTTGAAATGGAATTTTAAAGAATAAAATAGACCAAGCAGAAAGTGAGTCCTTTGAAGGGAACGCTGCCCTAGCTTGATCCACCTGAGAATGTCTTCTACCACACAAGAACCACTATAAAATCCCAGTTATACCATTCTAATCTGCAAGACTTTATCTTTCTTGTTTCTCTGCATTTAACTTTGGATGTTTTCCTCTTTTGTGTTTAGATGTTCCCCATCATTAAACAGTTTGAAGGTATACTGGTATATAACTTGAGAGGCAGAAAAAGGCAAGTCCATCAAAGGGAAAGAGTAAATTAGAAGCAAGGTTTCTGGGGCTCTGGCATGTCAGAAGTTCCTTTGGCTGTGTGCAAGGGACATGAAATTACAAGTCTTGAGTCAGAATCAGGGTCATGATGTTATACTGCTCCACCAAGGAAGAGGTGGCTTCTAGAAGCGAGCAGGGCAGTCAAGACATTTTCCTTAGAATTCAGTGAACCAAACACACATGGCTGTTTTATCCCCCTTGATCTCACACCAACAATCATGCCAGTACCAGATAGTCTCTCTGATGTCACTTTTATGATAACCTTCAGTCAAGAACACGAGTCCTATAACTTCCATCATTTTCTTTAAGAGTTCATTTATTTGTCCTGTGAGTTTTAATAGTAACTGGCTATTTCTACCTAACAGCCAATTACTGTCTTGCTACAGCACGTGTTAAGCAAATAAATAGAACAGTCTGAGAGTCTTGCCATCTGGACAGGGAAATGACTTCCCATTATTAAGAGACTAATGTGTATTGGCTCTTCTGCTTGTTTCAGAAGAGTGTAATCAAGCTTGAGGAAATTCGATCTTTTCGTTAAAGACTATTTTGTGTCTTTTCTTTATTTGTGTTGCCATTCCTTATCCCAACACACAAAACGTTTAAGCTCCTCATTTTCCCAAAGGATTCTACACAGTTGATTGGTGAACTTGTAACAGTAATGAGGAAAAATCACCTAGGATCTAACCAGAAGGTAAAATGTGGAGGTCTCATGAGAGGCTTACATTTTGATAGCGTGTTGGGCATTGAACATGTGATCTGTAGGGTTCCCTCTGTATTTTTGTCAAAGGTAGATAGATTAAGCTAGGCTTACATACTGAGGTGAGAAGAAGAAAGTGGAATTTGGGGGGCATCAACCGAGAATGCATCAGAGAGACGCAGATTAACATTTAGCAGTTTAGGGCTGGTGAGACGACTGAGTCATTAAGACCACTTGTTCCTCTTCAGGGAACCTGAGTCTATTCCCATCCAACACAAACAACTCAAAAATATCTTAAACTCTAGTTTCAGGGTATCTGACTCCTTCTAGCTTCTATGCGCACCTGCACTCACGTGCACATACCTGGTGGCCGTTTATTAGTCTGCCAACACCGCCGCGTATTGCATAACAAACACCCTTGCGTATCCCTCCGCCAACATCAGCACAGGGCAAGTTGACAGTTGAAGGGAGCCGTTTCCTGTCCCGGCTGAGTGGACGCACCACAGTCTTGCCAGCTCCCTGTCGGAACAGCATCTCTTTATTAAGCTGATCGTGATCAGAGGTTAGACCTGGAGGGCTAGGGAAGGGGACTGAGGTGGGATATAGGCTGAGGGGGAGTTCAGCCTGGTAACCCTTCAAAAGCTAAGTCTCCCACTCTCTAGGTAACTGAGACAGTCCGGTCCTCCGGGGCTTGTCCTGGAGCAGGCTATTCTGGGAATTTGGGACCAATGTCGCGGTTTTTACAGTTATCACACTGAAGAGAGTTGATGCTTTTCTATTCTTTGGAAAAGCTGGTAAACAAATATTTTTGGGTTAGTGGCTTAGCATACATGAATTCCTTAGTCCAATCTATAACTGCATAAAGTCAGGCATGGTAGAATACATAGGTCATCCCAGCACTTGGGAAGTAACACATACTTGCAATTTGAGCATTTAGAAGGGAATGGATCCCTAAAATCTAGTATTTAGGGGGTAACATTTACCTATAATCTCAGAATTTAGGAGGATGCACAGAACTGGAATCCCAACCTTTAAGAAGTACCACACACACACCTGCAATCCCAGCATTTAGGAGTCAGCACACACCTGTAGCACCAACATTTAGGAGGTCGCACACACCTATAATCCCACAATTTAGAAGGCAGCAGATACCTACAATCCTAGCATATAGGAGTTTGCACATACATGTAACCCAAGATGAAGGAGATAGCACACATCTGTATCTTGGCACTTTAGAGATATCACATACCTGCAATCCCACCATTTAGGAGGTTACACATACCTGTAATCCCAGTGTGTAGGAGGTTACACACACCTGTAATTCCTGAATTTAGGAGGTTGCATAAACCTATATTCCCAGCATACAGGAAGTAGCACACTCCTGAATCCCACACATAGCTGTAATTCCAACATTCAGGAATTCCAACATCTAGGAAGTAGCACTCACCTGTTATCCCATCCCTTAGAAGGTAGCACACGTATGTAATCCCAGCATTTAGCAGGTTGCACATACCTGTAGTCCCATCATATAGGTGGTAGCGCATACCTGAAATAGCAGCACTTAAGTGGTATCATATGTCTATAATCCCAGACTTCAGAAGGAGGCACATGCCTGTCATCCCAGTTTTTCAGGGGTAGCACATACCTGCAATCCTAGAACTGAGGTAGCACACACTGGCAATCCTGGAATTTAGGTGATTACACGCACCTGTAACCACAACACTTAGAAGGCAGCAGATACCTGCTATCTTAGAGTTTAAGACGTAGCTCACACCTGTAATCCCAGAATTTAGGAGGTAATAGAGACCTACAGTATCACCGTTTAGGAGGTTGCACATACATGTAACCCAGCATTTAGGAGCCAGCACAAACCTGTATCTCAGCACTTGGGAAGTAGCACATACCTGTGAGTTCAGCATTTGGGAAGTAGTAACACCTGTAATCCCAGAATTTAGGAGGTTGCACACACCTGTAATCCTAGAATTTAGGAGATAGCACATATGTGGAATCCTAGCTCATAGGAGGTTGTACACGCCTGTAATCCCAGCATTTAGAAGGTAGCACATACCCATAATCCCAGCACATAGGAAGTAGCACACATTTGTAATTCCAGTTTTTATGAGATAGCACAAAGCTGAAATCCCAGAATTTAGGAGGTAACACACTCCTGTAGTCACAGGATTTAGGAGACAGCACATACCTGTAATCCAAGCAGTTAGGAGGTAGCATGTAGCTGCAAACCCAGCATTTAGGAGGTGGCACATACCTGTAATACTGGAATTTACATAGTAATATTCACCTTTAATCCCAGCACTTAAGAGGTAGCACATACATGCAATCACAGTGTTTAGGAAGTAGCACATACCTGTAATCCCAATTTTGTGGTAGCTCATGCCTGCAATACCAGCATCTAGGGGGTACCATATACCTGTAATCCCAGTCTTAGGAGGTAGCTCTATGTAGCTGTAATATCAGTCTTTCAGAAGTTTCACTGTTTGCTCTAACAGTGGAAGGCTTAAACAAAGATAGATACTTCTAGAATAATGCCACTTCCTTTGATGTGACAGCTGAGCATCCATCCCCTCCCCTCAGGTGGTTTCTACAGATGTTAGAGCAGTGAGGATGGGTTTAGATTCATAACAAACTTAGAGTGAAGACAGTTGACACATAATACACATGCTCCAGTTTTAAAAAAAAAATGGAGTCGAGGAATTGTTACCTTGTAACTAACTACTTTACAGTCTAAAAGATTTTGTCCAAAGGTGAAGGACCTTAAGCCTTCTCAGATGAACATGTGAATAAGTGGAGGGAGGTAAACAAAAAAAACAGAATTTAGAAATGTCAGCCAGGAGGTAGTGGTCGGGAGGCAGAAGCAGGCGGATCTGTGTGAGTTCGAGGCCAGCCTGGTCTACAAGAACTAGTTCCAGGACAGGCACCAAAGCCACACAGAGAAACCCTGCCTCGAAAAAAAAAATTAGAAATGTGGGGTTTCATGTGGGAGCAGCCAGATAAGAAATTCAAAAAAGGAACAGCAATTTAAAGTTTATTCCAGTTATAATGCAGACTTTTTTTTATTTTTATTGAGCTCTACATTTTTCTCTACTCCCCTCCCTGCCTCTCCTCTCCCATTCAATCCTCTTCCAAGGTCCCCATGATCCCAGTTTACCAGGAGATCTTTTTCTACTTCCCATGTAGATTAGATCTATATATGTCTCTCTTAGGGTCCTCATTCTAACATTAAGGGAGCATCACATGGCATACTTCTGAGTCAATTCCCAGGATACTCTGTTGTACTTATCTCTGTCTCTTTAACAGATTCATGCAACCTCTGGCACTAGGGGATCATCCCAGTTTAGATCCAATTTGTATTCACTTCATCTCCTTTTGTTGTCTTATTGCTATAGCTAAAACTTTGAATACTATATTGAATAGACATAGAGAGACTGGACAACCTTGTCTTGTTCCTGATTTTAATGGAATCACTTTGATTTTTCTCTCCATTTAGTTTGATGTTGGCTGTTGGCTTGCTGTATATTGCTTTTATTATGTATAAATATGTTTCTTGTATCCCTGATCTCTCTAAGACCTTTATCATGAAGGGGTGTTAAATTTTGCTGAAGGCATTTTCAGCATCTATTGAGATGATCATGTGGGTTTTTTTTCTTTCAGTTTGTTTATATTGTGGATTACATTGATGGATTTTTGTGTGTTGAACCATCCCAGCATCTCTGGGATAAAGCCTACTTGATCATGGTGGATGATATTCTGATGTATTCTTGGATTTGGTATGGCAGTATTTTATTGAGTATTTTTGCATCAATGTTTATGAAGGAGATTGGTCTGTAATTCTCTTTCTTAGTTGCATCTTCATGTGGTTTGGGTATCAGTATAACTGTGGCTTCAAAGGAAGAGTTTGGCAATGTCCCTTCTGTTTTTATTGTGTGAAACAATTTGAGAAGTGTTGGTATTAGCTCTTCTTTGAAATTCTGGTAGAATTCTGTGCTGAAATCATCTGACTTTGGCCATTTATTTTGTTTGGCAGACTTTTAATGACTGTTTCTATTTCCTTATGGGTTATAAGTCTAAATTTGTTTATCTAGTCTTGATTTAATTTTGGCATGTGGTACTTATCTAGTAAATTGTCCACTTCCTTCAAACTTTCCAGTTGTGTGGAGTACAGGTTTTTGAAGTATGACCTAATGATTCTCTGGATTTCCTCAGTGTGTATTGTCATTTCCCTCTTTTGATTTCTGTTTTTGTTAATTGGATATTCTCTCTCTGCCTTTTGGTTAGTTTGGGTAAAGGTTTGTCAATCTTGTTGATTTTCTTGAAGAACCAACTCATTTGTCTAATTGATTCTTTGCATTTTTTTTGTTTCTATGTAATTGATTTCAGCCCTCAATTTGATTATTTCCCACCATCTACTTCTCCTGGGTACTTCTTTTTCTTCTAGAGCTTTCAGGTGTTCTATTAATTCACTCATGGGATTTCTCTAGCTTCTTTATAAAGACACTTAGTGCTATGAACTTTCCTTTTAGCACTGTTTTCATTGTGTCCCATACGTTTGGTTATGTTGTATGGATATTTTCATTGAATTTTAGTAAGTCTTTAATTTTTCCCTTATTTTTTTCTTTACCCATTAGTGATTCAGTTGAGCATTGTTCAATTTCCATGTGTTTGTGGACTTTCTGAAATTAGTGTTGTTGTTGTTAAATTCTAACTTTACACCGTACTGATCCAATAAGCTGCAAGGCATTGTTCCAACTTTTATCTGTTGAGGTTTGCTTTGTTATTGAGTATGTATTCAGTTTTTGAGAAGGTTCCATGAGGTGCTGAGAAGAAGGTATATTTTGTGTTTGTGTGGGATGTTCTATATATGTCTGTTAAGTCCATATGAGTCATAACATCTGATAATTCCTTTCTTTCTCTCTTAAGTTTCAGTCTGGTAGGCCTGCCCAGTAGTGAGAGTGGGATGTTGAAGTCTCCCACTACTGGTGCATGAGGCTTAATGTGTGATTTAAGCTTTAGAAATGTTTCTTTTACAAATGCTGGTGCACTTGCATTGGGGGCATAGATTTTCAGAATTTAGTCTTCATCTTGATGAATTTTTCTGGTGACAAACATGAAATGTCCCTTTTCATCTCTTTTGATTAGCTTGAAGTCTATTTTGTTAGATATTAGCATAGCTACACCAGCTTGTTTGTGAAGTCCGTTTGATTGGAAAATCTTTTTTTAACCCTTTACTCTGAGGTAATGTCTGTCTTTGAGGTTGATTTGTGGTTTTTGTATACAGCAGAAGGATGGATTCTGTTTTTATATTCAATCTGTTAGCCTGTGTCTTTTTATAGATGAATTGAGTCCATTTATATAAAAGGATATTAATGGCTAGTGATTACTAGTTCCTGTTATTTTTGTTTTTGTTGGTGGTGGTGGCATTGTGTGTGTTTCCCTTCTTTGGGATTTGCTGCTTTTAGATTATCTATTGCCTGTGTTTTTGTGGATGTAGCTGACTTCCTTGGTTTGAAGTTTTCCTTCTAGTACTTTTTGTAGAGCTGGATTTGTAGATAGGTATTGCTTAAATCTGGTTTTGTCTTGGAATGTCTTGTTTCCTCCATCTATTGTGATTTAAAGCTTTGCTGGATATAGTAGTCCATATTGACATCCATGGTCTCTTAATGTCTGCATAACACTTGATCAGGACCTCCTGGTTTTCATTGTTTCCATTGAGAAATCAGGTGTGATTCTGGCAGGTGTGCCTTTATATGTTACTTGACCTTTTTTCTTTTTGCTCTTAGTATTCTTTCTTTATTCTGTATGTTTAGTGTTTTGATTATTATGTGGTGAGGGAACTTTTTTTAGTTCAGTCTATTTGGTGTTCTGCAAGCATCTTGTGCTTTTATAGGCATGTCCTTCTTTAGGTTGTGGAAGTTTTCTTCTATGATTTTGTTGAATTTATCTTCTGTGCCTTGGCTGGACTTCTATCCCTATTATTCTTACATTTGATCTTTTCATGGTGTCCCAGATTTTTGGATATTTTCTGTTAAGAATTTGTTCAACCTAATACTTTCTTTGATTTCTTCCATCATATCTTCAACACCTGAGGGTCTCTCTTCCATCTCTTGTATTCTGTGGTTTATGCTTACAATTGTGGTTCCTGATCATTTATCCAAATTTTCCATTTCCAGAATTCCCTCGGTTTGTGTTTTCTTTATTGGCCTCTATTTCAGTTTTCCTGTCTTGAATCATTTCCTTCCTCTGTTTGATTGCTTCTTCTTAGCTTTCTTCCGGGGATTTGTTGATTTCTTCTAGTTTTTTGTTTGTCTTTTCCTCTACTTCTTCAGGTGAATTTTTCATTTCCCCTTTAAGGGCCTCAATCATCTTCATAAAGTTATTTTTAAGGTTGTTTCCTCCTGTTCATCTGTGTGTAGATGTTCAGGTCTTACTATTGTAGAAACACTTGTTTCTGGAGGTCAGTTTGAGCATCTTGAGGCTGCCTCAAAACAAAACAAAATGAACAAAATAACAATAATAAAGAAGTCAAGCAACACATCCATTTACTTTTATAATTGGGGATTAAGCATTTCAAGCTCAGATGGAAAGGTTTCTTAGCATCTGGGAGACAAAACCACGAAGTCACTGGAAGCTCTGCAGCTCTGCAGCTCTGCTCCAGGGAAGGGTTTTCCAGTGTCAGCCTAACTGTTCTGCTCAGGTTCTGCCAGGAAGGGTTCCCCCAAGAGAAACTATTGCAGCTCTGCTCAGATCGCAGGAAGTATCACAACTCTGCTCCCAGTGGTAAAATTGTCACACCACACAGCAAACCTCAGTCGAGATATATTGGAAGGGAAAAGTCCAGAAGGGTGGACTTTTGAAGGAGTTTGCCTCAAACTGAACAGGATACTGGTTTTATATATGGGGGCAGAGCTTATGAGGGTTGCTTGGAATTGGTGGATCTTTGTGGACTGATTCTGAGGCAAGCTCAGGGCTTGATGGGATTTCATACTCAGGGACTGCAGAGATTCTGTGGTCTGACTTTGGGATAAGCACAGGAACTGGTGGAATTTCAAATCTTTGGCCCTAGACTTGGGCTTGGGGTCAAGTCAGGGTCAAGGTGCTTTTTCCTTGGCCTTTTTACTAACATGGATAAGAGATAATGTATCCCAGAGTCAAATATGACTGACCATGACCCAGGGAACACACCCCTTTACTTGCAGCAGCATTCACCTCTTCTGATGTAAACATCCTGAGAACTCATTTAGGATTAGGGGAGTAAGCAGGATATTTAGCATGCAAATGCCTGTTGCAGGGAAGGAGTTGCCTGTTCATCCCAGCTACTCAGCTAGCTTAGCCCCAAAATAACCACACAGAAACTGTATTCATTAAATCACTGTTTGTCCCATTAGCTCTAGCTTCTTATTGGCTAACTCTTGTTTTAATTTAATCCATTTTTACGAATTTGTATATTGCCACATGGCAGTGGCTTAACAGCAAAGATTATAACTGGCATCTTTCTCAAGCAGAGAATCCATGGCTTCTCTCTCTGACTCTCCTTTCTCCCAGAATTCAGTTCCATCTTCCCCACCTACCTAAGTTCTGCCCTATCAACAGGCCAAGGCAGTTTCTTTATTCATTAATGGAAATCACTGCAAACAGAGGGAACTCCCACATCAAATTCCCACCCACATAAGAATTCCAACAACTCCCCATAAAACTACCTGTGTCCAAAAATATTTAGTGTAACTCTTCTGGATCTTATTCATGTTTTCCTGTGTCTCTAGATTCAACAAAAAGAACAAAGGCATAACTGATCCTTTTGCATTCCTGGCCTTTGAGAATGGACCCAGGAACTGCCATGGCAGGAGGTATGCTCACAGGAAACTCACTCTCATCAGGGTCCTGCAGAACTTCATCTAATTTTGTGAGAAAACACAGGTAAGAAAGAAAGCTCTCTGTACACGTAACATTTTGTGTAGGGCTCATTTTTTTTTACTAAATATTCCCTAGCTAATAAAAATGGAAACAATATATTCATTTGGTGCCTAATAATTGATTATCTGGTCAAACGAATTACCTGGAGCCAGATAAAAGCTGAAGGGCCTTTTGTCTTGTCTGCATAAAGTTTTCAAAACAGTATGCATTTGTGTCCATAATATCTATGATATTACTGTCCCTTTTTCTTGAAATTTAAGTAAATAAAGAGAGTATAAAGAATAGAGACAATTTTTTATCAGGCCATATATACATCAGGTGCTCAATAAATATTTTACTAGGAACATGTTTGGGAGATTGCTTTCACTGTGCAATCTTGCCAGAGTTTAGATAACATGTGTTAGCAGGCCAAGTAGTTTTGATGTGTGTGTAAATCACCTTTGCCTTTAATGGACCTTTGCTATTTTTTCTGGAGTTGGGGATGGTTCCCTCATTCCTTCTCACTATCTTTGTTTAAGGTCCCTTGATGTCTAGTAGGTGATGGCTTCTTCAACCACAAAAAACAATTGTCCTAAAGGGTGTGTGCAGAGGTGACATCATTACTGGAGTGTGAATTTCCCTCATGAGTCCATGTGTGTTCATCAAGAAATTTGTGCTTCAGAACACCTAGATTCAAATTTATTTTTGAATGAAGACAAGGGTAAATTACACAGATGAAGAAGGGCTTAATCCCCTACTGCCCTTGATAAATGGTTAAGAATTTAATAAATTCAATGAACAGGCTCAATATATGTGCATAGTATTATCAAAAGTATAGTGTAAAGGAAATCATGCGTCTGTAAATGAAATATGAAGATTCATCTTCTCTGTCACCTATGATAACTCTAGTCACACATGAGTATGGAAGAATGTAGTGTGGCAATGTAACCTAGATTCATTTTGATTAGATCTGGAGTGACTCAGCTGGATGGTATGCCAGTTTTAGGGTTTTGTTTTGAACCTCCTATGATAGTTGATCTCCCCGTCAGACTGGCTGCATTTAGAATCAACTGATACACACCGCTGGGTGGGTCTGTGGGGCTGTTTCCAGAGAGGTTTAACTGGGGAGGGAAGACCGACCTTGAGTCTGGGCAGCACCATCTCATGAGCTGGGGGTCCTGACTCCTTAAAAAGTGAAGTGGAGCCTGAGCACCTTGATTCATCTACTTTCTGACTGCAGAGACAATGTGACCAACCACTTCAGACCCCTGTCGCTGTGCCTTCCCCACCAGGATGGGTTAATCCTTAAACAGGAGCCCCAAGATACCCCTCTTCCCTCAAATATTATCAGGTATTTTTGTCATAGCATTGAGAACAGTCACAAACAGCCCTCCACATTGATTTCCATGACAGCTACACCATGTCACTTCCTAACCAGCAGTGTACAAGACCTCCTCCCTGGTAGCTCTTGTTTCCTGAACGTGACGATTGAGATTAGGATGAGATGGTGACACGGCACAATTTTAATTCATAGTTCCCAATGACTTGGAGATTTTTTTACGCTTAGTTTTTGGAATTCACTATAGATCCTAGGTATCAAAGGATCTCATTTCACAACAAAAGAATTAAAGCAGGGCTCATAGAGAATGCTCCTTGCTAGTTGGCGTGCTGGCTGACTTTCTTGTACAGTGCATTTCCACCGACCTAGGGATGGACCCTCCCAAAGTGGGCTGAGCTCCTACATGAATCGATAATCAAGAGAGAGCCTCACTAACATGCCCACAGGCCCAGTTGAATGATTGAAGCCAACTCCTCAATTGAGGCGCTGCTCAGATGATAGAAGCTGTGACACGTTCGCAGTTAAACCTAGTGGGGTTACTACACCATATTGTGTTGTGAGACCATGCCTTTAGGGCACGACTTGCATTCACCAATTGTGTTCCTTTCCCGAAAAATAGTGCATAAATAGTGTTGATCTTTAAGGCAAAGCCTATGAATGTCAAACAAAAGGGTCAGAAATGTGTGAAATTTCCTGGGCTTCCATTGCTTCATTTCTTGGGTCCCCAGACTTAATATGACTTGCAGGCAGCTATCGAGGTTGTGGTCACATGCCCCACCTGTTGTTTACTTCTTGTATAAGCTTGGGTGGGAAAGGGAATGAATCTTGTTTCCACTTGTGTTTTTGTGGGTGTAGAAGGATCTTACTGTATGTTGTTCATCTTTTCTTCCAGGTCAAGGATTCTGGAGAATTATCTGGCATAACCCATCACTGAAAGAACATCCTAGCTACACCTAGCACTTACATCAGGTCTTTTCATCTTTGAAGACATTGAATTCTTGAACTCTTGGTATATCAGCTTGAAAGGAGAACACGTGTTTGGACAGATAGGCCTGTAAATCTATGTGGAGAACTCACATAGTTCAACAGCTGGTTAAGGCTGACCATGTCTGGAGACTCACAAAAATTCTGAGAACATGTTTCCCTTGAGCAATCCCAGAGAGAAACATGGTGTTGGGAAGAGAAGGTTGGAGGAAAACAGAGTTAGAAGCCTTGTATCTCTTTAGCAGACAGTCGTGGTCTCCATCACGGGAGGAGTTGGCCAGAGCCCTATGTAAGCAAACAACAAGCAGAAGATCCACTGACCAGGCTTCTGGTACATTTGGTTCCATAGCCACAGTCTCCATAACCACAACATCCTCTTGATGTGATATATCTCTTGGTGGCTCTTGCAGAAGCTTGTCTTTATCCTGGGAGTTAAGGAGTTTGACCATGAAGAGCCCACAACTTAAGGACAAAAAGAGATTAAAGAGTATTGTAGGCAGCTAGAAGTTTCCAGAATGGGATGAGTTTCCACAAGATGGCCTTGCAAGTCATACAAGACCTTTTCATACAAGAGAATCCCCAGCCCTTCTTCCCACAAAAAGGACAAATTTCTTTCTGGTGTCTGGCTCTGGTTCCAGGTCAAAGTTTCTGGAGAATTCTGTGGGAACCCATCATTGAAGCCACCTCCTACCTTACCAGGCTCATACCCCAGGCCTCCTCACCGTCATCAAGCCTTGACACCTTAGGCTATTTTTCCACTATCCACATGATAGGGCATTCTGGACATGAAGGGCTAGGCATGATTAGCCATGTGAAGACTTATATAGTTCTAAACCTGGTTCAGTATGACCATATCTGGAGACTCACAGAGTGCCTGTGACCATTTTTTTCCTGTCCAGTCCCAGAAAAGAATACATTGTGTTTCTGGAAAGAGTATGTTGAATAAAAGTAGAATCAGAAGACTTTTCTCTCTTCAGCAGACGGCAGTGGTCCCTATCAGAGGAGGATATGGACAGAGCCTGAACTGAGCACACAACAAGCTGAAGATAAACTGAAAGGACTTTTGGTACACTTGGTTCCTTTGCATCCTTTTCCATAAATATGATATCTATCTTCTTGGTGTGATGGACCTCAATGTTATTCTCACAGAAGCTAGTCACTTTCCAGAGTTTCTGTTGTCCCTGACTGATCCTGAGATGGGAATTCAGGAGTTGCTGCCCTGAAGAGCCTGCAACCTAAGGACAGAAAGGGATTAACCACTATTAGAGGCAGTCTAGAAGTTTCTAGAATGGACTGAGTTTCCCCAAGGTGGCCTTGCACGGCATACAAGACCTTTTCATATCAGAGAACCCCAGTCTCTGATCCCCAAACAGGATGTCTCACTTTCTGGGATCCAGCTCTGGTTCCAGGACAAAGCTTCTTGAAAATTCCCTGGGGGAGTACATCCCTCAGATCATCTCCTACCTTGCCAGGCACGTATGTCAGGACTTGTCATCTTCTTCGGGCATTCTTTATCTACCAGTAGTGATAGAATATCCTGGACATAGACAGCTGGGCCTGAGGAAAACAAGGGGAGAGTCACATAATTCAACAGTTGATTCGGACTGACCAGGTCTGGAAAAATCACATAAATCCTTGGAACATTCTCCCCATCCACAATCCCAGAGAAAATCCTATGGTGTTTGGGAGAAAAGCAGGTTGTCTGAAAGAAGATTCAGACTATGTCTGTCTGCAGAATAGCAGTGGTCCTTATCAGAGGAAGATATGGACAGAGCCTGATCCGAGCACGGCACAAGCAGAAGCCTCGCCGGGCACACTTGGTTCCTTAGCAGTCATTTCGATACCACAGCTTCCTCTTGATGTGATGAGTGGCTCTCATGGAAGCTGGTCTCTATCCAGAGTTTCTGATGTCCATGACTGGTCCTGAATCCTGGGAATTTAGGAGTTGCTGCGCTGAAGATGCCACAGCTTGAGAACAGAAAGGGACTAACTGTTATTGGAGGCAGCCTAGAAGTTTCCAGGATAGACTCTCTTTCCTTAGATGGCATTGAAGTCACAAAATAACTTTTCTTTTTTTATGAAAAAAAAAAATTCTTACTAAAAATCCCAAGTCCCTGACTGCAAAACAGGGTGTCTCACCTTCTGGTGTCTGGTTCTGGATCCAGGTCAAAGCTTCTGGAGAATTCCTTGCTGGAAACTATCACTGAAAACACCTTCTACCTTACGATTCACATAACCCAGGCCTCCTCGTCTTCTTTGGGAATTGCATTTTTGGATTCTTCCTGTGCCAGCTGTGATAGGAAACACTTTACATGGAGAGCTACGGATGAAGAATGCATGTGGTAACTCATGTAGCTTATCACCTGGTTCGGGTTGGCCAGGTCTGGAGACACCAAAATCCTTGGAACAATTCATCTATCCACAATCACAGAAGAAAAAAAAACAGATGGTTGGGGCAGAACAGGTTGTCAGGAAGTCAAGTCAGAAGCCTTGGTCCTCTTCACTGGCACTGCAGACAAGAGTAGGTTGTCAGGAAGTAGATCAGAACCCCGTCCTCTCTCCACAGTGCGGCAGTGGTCTCTAGCACACCATGTAATTGCTGTCTAGGCTTGAATAGCTACCTCTGAGAAAGGCAAGTTGAGTCATGGGCAATCCACCAGCTGCTTCACTGTGACCAGATGTGGATCATAATAGAACTCCTGGAGGTAATTTTTACAGTCATAGGCCTATATGTGTGGATATGCCACTGTAGGGAAGAAGTTGGTGGGAAGTCGAGTCAGAAGCTGAGCTTCTCTCACAAGTGCATCAGTGGTCACTAACAGATAAGGCTAAAGCTTCCTAGCCTGGGCTGGCTGAGTGTGAGAAGGCAATCCATGCCATGTGCAGTCTAACAGCTGCTTCACAGTGGGTGGATCTGGAGACAAAAATCCTGGGGGCATTTTTGTTTCCAGAATGCCAGAAACAAGCGTATGGCGCTGCGGCTTGGGGTGGCGGCACAACAGCAGGTCAGTGGGAATTGAGGCAGGAGCCTGGGCTGTCTTTACAAGCACAGCAGTGGGCACTATCAGAGAAGGCAAATCCTACGCTCCCGTGTGCTGCTGGACATAGCATTCCCATGGTGTGGGGCTATGTGTAGACTGTTTCCACACCCTTTGTTTCCCTTAGAGGGCAGACTAGGCAAACCAAGCAGTGCTGTGGTGCCAATGGATTTCCCTAGGGCCTTTTTTAAGTTCAGTCCATCTCTCTGCTACTCAGAACCAAGGAGACCATTGGAGATCTCTGTTTTTTCTCCACCTGCAGGTGAAGTTTCTGGTACCATGCATCTAGTGGGAATTCCAATAGGAGGGTGATTGGTAATGACTTAGTCCTCAACTCTAGCCACCCCAAATATCCCACTCCACAGATGAGTTCTTACCTCCCTCTTCACCCAACATCCACTGACTTCTTTGTTTGCTGCCTTTACACACACTTGGGCTAGAAGGATCCATACCTGTGGCACTCCATGAGGGTATCACCTCTACAGTCATATGTCCCCAACCCACCAAGAGATCTAGAGGGCTCTATTTGAATCTGGTGTAGGAATAGAGGCCAGAGGGTAGGGACACTGGGCACTGTTATGATTTCTATGCTGAGGGCCAGAAGATGGGGTTCTGGTCATATCTTTTAAAGGATCTTCATGTGACACGTAGAACCCAAGCTGCCACTTGCTGTGATTTTTGGTTGGCGCAGGACTTCTTAGGGGACCTCAGACCTTGTCTGACTCCATTAATCCAATATAACTCAGATATGGTCTAAAGCCTTCTTTACAAATGGGGAAAAGACTTTGCATAAGGCATAAGAAAGAGTAGTGTTTCACACCGGTTATTAAAAATTAATGACACAAACTAGATTCCTCCCATCCCCCATATCTGGCCACGTCACTTTAAAGGACCAGTCCCAGGATCATCACTGCCAGGTTACAATCATACTTGTTCTATGAGAGCTCAGAGCCTTTAAGAAGAACACAGCGCTTCCAAAACCAGACCAGGCCACTTAAGCACCTCAACTTGGGTATAGACACTCACTTTTCCAATATCAGGTCCCAAACTCCCCATCTGGTGGTGAACTTTGTGCAGCTACTGAGGAATATAGGGATGAATGAAGTTGCTATGCAGTTGATCAATTTCTCCATATAGTCTGCACGACTGTGATTGAACCTGGGCGGGGGGTGGAAGGTTCCTGGAGGGAGCTGGGCTTCTTTTTACCGTGAAGAAGGACCAAGGAAGGAAGGAGGGTCTAAAAGTGGAAGCTCTGAGAGACATCAACAACCCATTACCACACAATGACATGAGAAATGGGTATAAAGAATGTCTCTCAGTGTTACCACAGGAAAACACACCAGGAGAGGGACTGTTGGAATAGAGGGACCACAAAAGGTTCTTGCTACAGGGTGGCCTGTATTACGCTGGGATCTCTATAGGAAAAAATATCTTAAATGTTGGGTCATAAGGTACATCCAATGTCTCAAAAGGTAGCCAAGGTCAGGACTCTTGAGTTTCTGTAGCCTGAGTTGTCAAAGGTCTGGAAATAAGAGAACATCCTGATCTCTGAAGAGCCTCTGAGGACAGAGTCATTTGAGGCTGCTGCTGACCTCTGATTACATGGTAACTAAGAGCCTGCGTTCCATCTGTAATATTCTTAAAGGAAGTGAAATCACTTACTGGGGTCCTCCAGCCTGAGCCTCTTCCTCATAGGCTTTCTCTAGGGTTGACTAGGGCTGCCAACATCTCTCCTTCACCTCGCCGTTCCATGTGCACAATGACTCCCAGAGAGAAACAGATGGTTGGGGCAGAGCAGGTTGTCAGGAAGTCAAGTCAGAAGCCTTGGTCCTCTTCACCGGCACTGCAGACAAGAGCAGGGTGTCAGGAGGCAGATCGGAACCCTGTCCTCTCTCCACGGCACGGCAGTGGTCTCTAGCACACTATGCAATTGCTGTCTAGGCTTGGATAGCTACCCCTGAGAAAGGCAAGTTGAGCCATGGGCAATCCACCAGCTGCTTCACCGTGACCAGATGTGGATCATAACAAAACTGGGGTAACTTTTACAGTCATAGGCCTATATGTGTGGATATGTCACCAAAGGGAAGAGCAGATTGGCGGGAAGTCGAGCCTCTCTCTCAAGTGCATCAGTGGCACAGCTGAACAGTATGATAGCTTACTTTTTACTTTATTTTGTTAATGTCCTATGGTGGTTGATCTCCCTCTCAGAGTGACTCCATTTAGAATCATCTGGGTGGGTCTGTGAGGCTGTTTCCAGAGAGGTTTAACTGGGGAGGAAAGACCCACCTCAGTCTGGGCAGCAACATCTCGTGAGCTGGGTGGGGGTCCTGACTGCTTACAAGTGGAGACAGAGCATTAGGATTATCTAACTTTTGACTGAAGAGACAATGTGAACAATCACTTCAGACCCCTGTCTCCATGCCTTCCCCACTAAGATGGACAAAACCTTAAACAGGAACCCCAAGATACCCCTCTTCCCTCAAGTATTTTGCCATAGCACTGAGAACAGTCACGAACAATCCTCCATATTGATTTCCATGGCAGCTGCACCAGGTCACAGTCTAACCAGCAGTGTACAAGACCTCTCTCCTCACCTCCTCCCTGATAGCGCTTACGTTCTTAATGTGACAATTGTGATTCGGATGAGATGGTACCACCACACAATTTTAATTTACATTTCCCAGTGGACTGTGGCATCAAACTTTTCTTCAAATGTCTGTTGGGTTTTTGTAATATTTAGGAATCTCTGTTCAATTCATTATCCATTATTGATTGGAAGATTTTTTTTTTGATGTTGAGCTTTTGGAATTCATTAGAGATCCAAGCTATTAATCTGATGGCAGATGTGTAGTTGGAAAGAATTTTCACCCATTTGCCAGTCTGCTTCCTTATACTGCTGATTGCTCCCTTGCTAAAGGCACGGATTTCATATCATGGAGTTCTATTTGTTGATTCTTTGAATTACATTCTGTTTTTTGGACTTCTTCTCAGACCAGTCTTATTTGCATCTCTATCTTGAGGTGTTCCCTGTAGCTTCTTCTCTAGTGGTGTCGGGTCTCATCCAACGGTCTTTGATCCAGTTTGAACTGTGCTTTGTGTCAGGGGAAAGATGAGAATGTAATTTCATTCTCTACATGTGAGTATTCAGATCTATTTACTTTTATAATTTATAATTTCACTTTTCTCCCATGTTTGTTTTTGGCAACTTGGGGTCCAGAGATGACTCAGTGGTTAAGAGAGCTTGCTGCTCTGTCAGAGGACCCAGGCTTGATTTGCAGTAGCTAATCTCTCAGCTCATAGTCGCCTGAAGCTCCAGCTCTAGGGAATCCAAAGTCCTCTTCTGTCCCCCAAGGACACTCACAAGGACAGTCGTATACACTCACAGAGACACATAAAAAGTATTTTGTTGTGGCAGTTACTGTGCGGGTTCGCTTCCGGGTCCTTCGTCTACTATACTGACCTGCCTGTTTGATGACAGCATCATGCTGCTTTGGCACTTTGCCCGAGTCTTGAGACCAAGTATTCTGACAACTCCTGCATTTTTCTTTCCTTCTTTGGATTATTTTGGTTATTTGGGAACTTTTGAGTTTCCATATGAAGTGTAGATTTTTCTTGTTCTTTGAAGATATCATTGGAATTTTCAGCAGATTTCCTAGAATCTATGGATAGAGTTTGGCAATACAGATTTTTCATCATTAATCCTGTCAATATGAAAGCATATTTTCCTATTTTCTAGTATCTTAATTTTTTTCAATGTAGAAAAACTGTGCCTCCTTAATTACACTTTATGTTTTAAAAGAGATTTTGGATGGAATCCCTTCTCCCTGGTTTCTAAGAAATGCACAGAGTTTGATTTCCAAATGGAAGCAAGAAGGCTTCAAATTTCAAGAAAAGGAAGTAAGTCGTCAAAAGTTAGGAGAGATGAAGCCAGGCATGGTGGCTCATGACTTTTTCCCAATACTCAGGAGGCAAAGACAGGCAAATCTCTGAGTTTGCAGTCAGCCTGTCAACAACAAAACAAAGCAAAACATACAAACAAACAAAGTGTTATGAGAGGGCCCGGAGAGATGGTTCAGAAGTTCAGAGCTCTGACTGCTCTTCCAGAGGGCCCGGAGAGATGGTTCAGCAGTTCAGAGTGCTGACTGCTCTTTGGGGGGCCTGGATTCCTTTCTCAGCACTCACGCTGTAGCTCATGATTACCTATAATTGCAGTCCTGGGAGATACAGTGCCTGCTGGCCTGTATGGGCAGCAATCAGGCATGTTGCACACATGCATAAATGTAGGCAAAACACCCATACACATAGAATAATAACACCAGAAGAGGAACCTCAGTGTTTTCTTGTTTGCATGCATTCTATGTGTGGCTCTGGTGGGAACACTCACTGGTTTCTTGGGATCTTCGTGGCTTGTGTCTGTTTCCCTCTCTCCTGAGATGAGAGGGGCCCTTGGTTCTGTAAGACCTGTTGGGTATCTACTGAGAGTTTAACTATGGTGACAAGAAGCAGAGTCTCAACCAGAGTTGCCTTGGATCTGGATGCTTCTCTTCATGGCCTTGGCTTTGCAATGGCGGATGCTGATGCTGGTGTCCCAGAGCACCGGAAGGATTTTCATCTGCTTTCCTTTCAGCTCTGTACATGCTCCACTCACCTCTGACCAAGAGACTCTTAAGGGAGGAAACTATTTATTCATCCAAGAATGAATAAATAAAAGTGAAACACGATTAATAAAACAGAGGTAAAAATCGGGGTTCAACCTGAAGAGCCAAAAAGCAAAACAGCCAGCCACTGGCTCTTACCTCAGCCTAAGTCTGAAATAACAATCCTGCCTCCAGGAATCTCAGAATGAGACTGTGTCTAAGAGATGCCTCCTCCCATTATATAATCCTCTATAGGACTGGGATAAAAGGTGTATACTGCTAGGATTGAAGGTACACACACCCAGTTTCTATGGCAACTAGTGTGGCAACTGGGATTAAAGGTGTGTGTCATTGTTGCCTTGTCTGTATGGCTTGCCTGTGTAGCTGTTTTACTTTCCCAATTCCAAGGCGTGCTTTATTCGTTAAAATAACAAATGAAATGCCACACATAAAAATAAATAATAAATGCAACTTAGATTGCAGTTCATCACTGAGTGAGGTCAAGGCAGGAATCTGAAGGTGTATCTGCTTGCTGGCCCATGCAGCATTACTTCCATCAAAGGAACTCATTTCATAGCCAAAGAATTACACCAGGGCTCATAGAGAATGCTCCTTGCTGGCTGGCTTATATCCACCTAGCTATCTTATACAGTTCATTTCCATGAGCTGAGAGCTCGTACATAAACTGATAATCAAGAGAGAGCCTCACTAACATGCCCACAGGCCCAGTTGAATGATTGAAGCCAACTCCTCAATTGAGGCACTCCTCAGATGATAGAAGCTGTGACACGTTCGCAGTTAAACCTAGTGGGGTTACTACACCATATTGTGTTGTGAGACCGTGCTTTTAGGGCACAACTTGCATTCACTAATTGTCTTTCTTTCCAGATAAATAGTGCATAAATAAATAGTGTTGATCTCTCAAGCAGAACCTATGAATGTCGAACAAGAGGGTCAGAAATACATGGAAAATTTCCTGGGCTTCCAGTGCTTCATTTCTTGGGTCCCCAGACTTAATATGACTTGCAGGCAGCTATCGAGGTTGGGGTCACATGCCCTACCAGTTGTTTACTCCTTGTAGAAGCTTGGGTGTGGTGGGGAAATGAATCTTGTTTCTGCTTTACTTTGAGCTGTGTTAATTTTACCTAAGACGTCTCAGAGGACAGCTTATAAAAATCTCATATACACCTCAGCAACCCACTCGGCAGTTTGATTTTCACTGCCAATTGATCTTTGAAGCCTAGTCTTGAGTCACACCGTCCCTTCCTTAACCCTTTCTTACACTCAACCCTTTTGTTCTCATTGGCAGTGTGGAGCCCCTGGCCTCTGTCTAGCCTTTATCCCTGGTGTCCATACGCTTACCCAGGGGTGAAGTCACCCAATGATCCAAGCAGCTCTTATGCCAGAAATCATTCCTCCGGAAGAATAAGCAGAATTCCCAAAGTATGGTCATGCACATCTGCAATCCCACCATTCAGGGCAGAGGTTTCTCAACCTTCTAAATGCCATGATGTCTTAATACCTTGCTCAAGCTGTTGTTAACTCAGCCACAGTATTTTTGTTGCTACTTCCCATCTGTAATTTTGTTACTCTTACATGTCAGAATTTAAATATATGTATTTTTCTGATGTTCTTAGTTGATCCCTGTGAAAAGGTCATTCGATCCACAAAGGATCACAACCCAAGGTTGAGAACTACTCATTTAGGAGGATAGAAGGAGGAGGAGATAGAAAGGCCGCCCTGGGCTACAAGATGAACTCCATGCCAACCAGTACTACACAGTGAAACCCCGTGTGAGCACTGCACCCCAGCAGCATTTTCTGTGTGTGTTTCTGAGGTCTTGCATCAGCTCCATTGATCCTTCTGACTTTGTTCTTGACAGCTGGTCCCATTTAGCTAGTAATAGCTGCTCGAGGTGTGACTTGAAATTGGGAATGTTTTGGTTGGTTTCTGTGGGAAGGGGAGTATCTGTGTGTGTAAATATGTGTGCTTGTGTGATTGTGTTCATATGGCTGGAAACAGGAGTTTGACATCAGGTGCTGTAGTTGATCTCTATTCTGTTGTATGTTGTTGATTTTTTTTGTTTTGTCTTATTTTGCTTTCTAATGTTTTTTCTGCCTTTCTCTCGCTGAATCCAGTCCTCACATGTTGGCAGCACTGGATGACCAGTGAGCTCTAGAAACCCAGCTGTCTCCGAGGCTGTCTTGGTTTTGTTTTCTTTTCTATTGTTGTATTAGAATATTAATGCAGAACTTCTTCAGAAAAAAGACTTTTATTCCATCTTAAAGGTTAATGTCCATCATGAAGGGCCATCAGTCCAGGAACTGAAGTAGCAGCCATGGAAGAACACTGCTTTCTGGCCTTCTCTCCATGCCTTGCTTAGCCTACCTTCATACACCACCCCAAGCCATTGGTCTAGGGGGTGGCATTACTGAAGTATATGGGCTCAACCTTCTCAAATAAAGCATTAATCAAAAAAAAATGCTCCACAGACTTGCCTAAAAGCCAATCTTACAGAGGCATTTTCTCAACTTAGGTTCCCTCTTCCCAACTGACCCTACTTCATATCAGTTTAAAAAGAAAACAAAAGGAGAAAAAAAACATGAGCATGTAGAGTATCAAAAAGCACATGCTCATGCCATTTTTTAGTGTAAATGCTGGGGATCTAAACTCAGGTCCTGCTCTTTCTCAGCAGACACCATATTGAAAGAAATCCCATATCCCAGATCTGTTTTGATTTCAGGGTACATCAAACCTGCATAGGAGAATGAACATAATCTGTAGTGAAGAAGCTGCGGGCAGGCCTGCTTTTCATCCCACCCGGCTCCCACACGGCTAGCTTAGCCCCGGAAAAAACAACACACAAATTGTATTCATTTAAACACTGCCTGGCCCATTATCTCTAGAGAGTTAGTTACTGGCTAACTCTCGCATCTTGATTAACCCATTTCTTTTTTTTTAAAGTAATTTTATTAAATTATAAAAGTTTCCAATTATGCCCCTCTTCCCAACACCCTCCCACTCCCCCCCTTACTCCTCCCTCTTTGTCCCTAAGGGCAGTCAGGGTTTCCTGCCCTGTGGGAAGTTCAAGTTCCTCCCCCCTCCCTCCAGGTCCAGGAAGGTGAGTATCCAAGCAGACTGGATCCCCAAAATCCAGAATATGCAGAGGAAACTAGTTCCAGTGTCATTGTCAATGGCTTTTCAGAAAGACTCCGGGCCAGCCACATTCAGAGAATCCGGCCACACTCAGAGAATCTGGTTGGATCACGTCCTCGTTCAGTCGCAGTCCAGCTGGCCTTGGTAAACTCTCATTAGATCAGTCCCCTTGTATCAGTGGGTGATAGCCTCCCTCGCAGTCCCCATTTCCTTCTTCATTTTCTTCGTCCTTCTGCTCCTCATTTGGACCTTAGGGGGCTCAGTCCGGTGCTCCAATGTGGGTCTCCATCTGTATCGCCATCCATCGCCAGATGAAGGATCTATGGTGATAAGTAAAATATTCATCAGTATGGTTATGGGCCAAGGCCGGTTCAGGCACCCTCTCCTCTGTCCAGAGAACAATCTGGGGATCTCTCCTTGGACCTGGGATCCCATATATAATCAAGCCTCCTGTAAACCCTAAAATGACTCCCTTAGTTGAAATATATTCTTCCCTGATCCCATATTCATCCTTCCTCCCTCCCCCCCCAATTCCGGTCAACCGAGCTTTCTCCATTCCTCCCCTACTCCCTTCTCTCTAACCCTCTCCCCTTCCAACAACCCTCCCACCCCCCCCATGCACCCGAGGTTACCTGGGACTCTTGACTATTTCCTAACTCCTGGCGGATAGCGAAATAATCTTCATCAGGTTCGTCTTCTTATTTAGCTTCTCTAGGATCACGAATAATAGGCTCAAAGACCTTTAATTATGGTTAGAATCCACTTATGAGTGAATACATACCGTGTTCCTCTTTTTGGGTCTGGCATATGTCACTCAGTAAAGCATTTTCTATGTATACCCATTTGCATGCAAAATTCAAGATGTCATTGTTTTCTACCGCTGAGTAAAACTCTAATGTGTATATGTTCCACACCTTTTTTAACCATTCTTCTATTGAGGGGCACCTAGGCTGTTTCCAGGTTCTGGCTATTACAAATAGTGCTGCTATGAACATAGTAGAATAAATGCTTTTGTAGTATGTTAGGGAATCTCTAGGGTATATTCCCAAGAGTGGAATTGTTGGGTCCTGAGGGAGGTTGACTCCCAGTTTCCTGAGAAACTGCCACACTGATTTCCACAGTGGCTGCACAAGTTTGCATTCCCACCAACAATGGATGAGTGTTCCCCTCACCCCACATCCTCTCCAGCATAGGCTATGGTTGGTGTTTTTGACTTTAGCTATTCTGACAGGTGTAAGATGGTATCTCAAAGTGGTTTTGATTTGCATTTCCCTGATCGCTAAGGAGGTTGAGCATGACCTTAAGTGTCTTCTGGCCATTTGAAGTTCATCTGTTGTGAATTCTCTGTTAAGTTCAGTACCCCATTTTTTAATTGGGTTAATTAGAGTTTTAGTGTCTAGTTTCTTGAGTTCTTTGTATATTTTGGAGATCAGACCATTGTCTGATGAGGGGTTGGTGAAGATCTTCTCCCAGTCAGAAGGCAGCCTTTTTGTCTTACTGACAGTGTCCTTTGCTTCACAGAAGCTTCTCAGTTTCAGTAGATCCCATTTATTCATTGTTTCTCTTATTGTCTGTGCTGCTGGGGTCCTACTTAGGAAGAGGCTTCCTGTGCCTATATCTTGTAGACTACTTCCCACTTTCTCTTCTATCAGGTTCAAAGTGGACGGATTAATGTTGATGTCTTTTATCCATTTGGACCTGAGTTTTGTGCATGGTGATAGGTATGGATCTACTTTCATCCTTCTACAGATTGACATCCAGTTATGCCAGCACCATTTGTTAAAGATGCTTTCCTTCTTCCATTGTATACCTTTAGCTCCCTTGTCAAAAATTAGGTGCTCATAGGTTTGTGGGTTAATATCCGGGTCTTCTATTCGATTCCAGAGGTCGACTTCTCTGTTCTTATGCCAATACCAAGCTGTTTTCAATACTGTTGCTCTGTAATATAGTTTGAAGTCAGGGATGGTAATGCCTCCTGAAGTTCCTTTATTGTATAAGATTGTTTTGGCTATCCTGGGTTTTTTGTTTTGCCATATAAACTTGATTATTGTTCTCTCAAATTCTGTGAAGAAGTTTGATGGGATTTTGATGGGGATTGCATTGAATCTATAGATTGCTTTTGGTAGAATTGCCATTTTTACTATGTTGATTCTCCATTTCTAATAATCTGTGTAGCACCACGAGGTGGTGGCTTACCGTAAAAGATTCAGCATGTCTGATCTGGTGGCTGGCTCCATGGCGTCTGCCTCATTGCCCTCTTCCCAGCATTCTGTTCTGTTTTCTCTGCCTACCTAATTTTCTGTCCTATCAGAGGGCCAAGGCAGTTTCTTAATTAACCAATGAAAATAACACATAGACAGAAGGCCCACCTACATCAATAATCCCTCCCACTTCTGTCCATAGTAATCCCATGAAATATGCAGATTGATTCCTAGGTTACCCATTTTCCTAAAATCTGACATCTCTGTATCTACCTGTTGACTTGTTTTTTTGAGATACAAGTTATAATCTCTGCTGTATGTCCGACCCATTGTTGAAGTTTCTTTCAGTATTTCTGCAGAGAACATAAGGTACAGTGTGGTGAGCAGAGGACAAGGCAGTAACAGAATCGATGACTGTGTGAATGACTGCATCTGCATATTTCCTGCTGAAGTGGTTTCAAGTCGATGCTCTTATCTGGAGTCCTCCCTGTGTGTGACTGGTGTGCGACTGTATGGCAAGTTCATTTCATGTGATGTGTGTTGGTGTTTCTTTTGTGACTTTGGGGAATTTGCTCATAGCTCTAATAATGTTCTGTGGCTTCTTCAAGATATTCAACACAGACTGATAATAGACTAGCTTTCTTTTCCCCTTCTGTAGAGATGACAGCTAGACCACTGCTGCCATCACTTCTACCTACTGTCCCTCTCTGTTCTCTGTGCTGTTTAAGTCTCCATTGTTCAACCAGGAAGCCTTCTCCAACCTGCAGACTGGATGAGGTTTCCCTCAGTCTGGCTAGTGAAGCCCTGGGTGTCCAATCTCAGAACTGTTGAACACTCCAGCTCTGTGACTAGACGACATGTACAACTCACTTCCTGACGAGACAGGGACTGGTCATGTTTCTAACCTTTCCCCAGGCCAAATTCCTAGGTGTTCAGTGATATGGTGTGTTTGTGAGGGTCCTCCCATATCAGAACCAAAATGAGTTGATCTATACTCTGAAGAGACACTGATACTACTCAGTATCCTCTAAATGGTAGATGGCATCTCACATGCCCAGAATGAGGACTGCAGTGAGCCATTTTTGATGGTGATCTCTAGTTTTGTCCTGTGGAGGGTTCTCTGTGCACACTGAACAGTGAGACTGCATCCAATCCATTGTCCACAAACAAATGTGAAAATTTTCGATGAGTTCAGCTATGTCATTTGTTGATCACCCCAAGAATTCTTGGAAAGCCTGGAAATTCTTTATGAGGACCATCTATTTAAACATGTTCATTGGGGTGGGACAAAGTGTCACAAGGTATAGTGAGTGTGCACACACAGTTCTGGGCTCAGGTATGGAGAGAATGGTGAACATGATTGCGGTTAACCTGACTTCATCTTTCTCTACAAGGTCCTGCTGTCCAGTCTGACAGAGCAGAAGCCCAGGGAGAAAGTGGAAACCTCTGTGCTTGAACCCTGCTATATCTGAGCTTAAAACCTATGTCCCTAGGTGTTAGGGACACTGTTGAGCACAAAATTGTCAGTTGGCAGTCATATATTCCTCCCCACTGTTGGTATCTGCCCATTTTCTGCCACACAAGCTTCTTGCTTTTCCCTGCTTCTAAGATAGCCTGCATGGGTCCTCTTTCCATGGTCCACATGTTTGGCTCAGAGCAGCCATCCACAGGTAGACAGGAGTAGATTATACCACATGGATAATAAACTTGATATTCCTGAACCATATAATTTTAAATGAGTAAACAATACATTTTTGTTAATATTAAAGCCCTAAATTATCCAACAATGAAAAAAAAACAAAAGAATTAACAAAATTAAAGGGGATAATTTCTCTATAGAAAGAAGAACAGCTTATGCATGGAACCAGTGCATAGTGGACTCAAGAGGTGTCCTGACTACAATCTAACTATATCTCAAACTCATGCAGAGGAAAATGGACTCCAGTGTACCGAAATGCACAGCAGGTAGCACTCCAGGCCTAGCAGCTGGAATATCAGCTGACGTGAGCATAAAAATGCGCTGGTCCAACTTCTGGCACAGTTGGTTCAATGACCGCTGGATCCATAAACACATGTCCTTTCTGGGTTTCAGATGTCTCTGTGGCCCTGCTACAAAATCTGGTTTCAGATGCAGAATCTCTCCCATCCCTAAGGCATCCTGAATTGGATATTCTGGTGTTAGTACCCTGAAGAGCCCAAAATCTGAGGGCAAAAAGGAATAAACCAATGAGTAGAGACAGTCTAGAAGTTTCCAGAGTGGGATAAGCTTCCCAGAGATGGTCTTGCTGGCTACATAAGTTCTACTTATGCCAGAGAATCTCTAGAATCCATAAGATAAACCCAGATTTGGCTCCAGGCCAAGGCTTCTTAAGAATTCCATGGTACAAGCAGTCACTGAAACTACTTCCTACTTTCTCAGTACCTACCCCAGGCTTCCTCACCCTCTTTGAACTCCTGCACCTCCAGCACTGATGGATATCCTCTGCTTGGATAGTGATGTCTGAGGAAGACACATTGAGCCTTACATAGTTCAAAAGCCTCTTCACAATAGACAGGATGGAGAACCACTAAAACCTGTGGGTGTTGTAGAAACCTCATCCACAGAAATATGGCATTGCAGGAGAAACAGGTTGATGGGAAATGGAGTCAGAAGCCTGGCCTCCTTTCCCCAGCACAACAGTAGTCCTGAGATGGGGGAAAGGCTGCCCAGCCCATGTGCTACTAGGCCTAGTGGTCATGAGTGAGGGACTGGAAACAGTACAGACACTTTCTCTACCTTGGAGGAAAAGATTGGGCAAATTAGGCTGGGTTGTGGTAGGGGTAGATTTTTCTAGAGCCCTTTAGCTTCCTTTCATCCCTGTTTCTCAGAACTAAGGAGAACATTAGGGAATCTCTGTTTTTCTCCACCTGCAGGTGAGGTCTCTGGTATCATCCTGTTGACATGAGGGTCTGCTTGTTGGGGTTTTTGTCCTGCCCAGTTCCCACAGCTGGTAAGAAATCACACAGAGTTCTATATTAATGATAAACTGATTGGCCCATTAGCTCAGGCTTCTTATCAACTCTTACAACTTATATTAACCCATTATTGTTATCTATGTTAGCCACATGACTCAGTACCTTTTCAGTGGAGCACATCACATCCTGCTTCTTCAGTGGCTAAACAGGACAGAAACCCCAACAAGCAGGCCCTCATTTCAACAGAATGGCACCCAACATGGGCCATACAAATGGCACCCACATGGACAACTGCATCCACTTAAAGCCTGAAAGAGCTTGGGAAGTAATTCTAGACAAAAAAGAATGAAGCATGGCTTCTTGGTAGCAGCAATTGCTCAGGTCTGCTCTGCTTGCTAGAGGCAAGCATTCTCATTTAAGAGAGGCTTCCTGACTCAGCTTTAGCTGCAAAACACTGCAGCTCTTTAAGAGGTCCTGCCATGAAACACTTAAATGGTGTTGATAAAAGCTGACCATATGCTTTTTTGGTTTTCAGCTATAGCAGGAAAAAAGCTGCACCATTTTTAAAATGCCAGCTTTCTGGGCCATCCTGCCAGTGATGACTCTTTGAGGCAGGAGGCCAGGCTAACTCTTTGAGGCAGGAGGAAAGGCTACAGAGAGAGCATCTGATTGTTGTTTGTAGACACATTGTTGCAGCTTGCAAAGGGAGGAGCCTATGTTGTTTCTGCGCCGTGAGATGCAAACCGCAGAGATGGACAAACCCATGTAGGAGTTATTAGGGAAGGAGTCGCTGAGGCTCCTCACTTCTGCCCCGGGTTGGGCATTGGCCAGAGTTGCCTCCTGAGAAGGCAGGCAGTCCTAGTTGGCAAGCACAGATCTGGAAGAGGGGCAAAAGTGTGTGTGTGGGGGGGGTATCTTGTTGCTGTGCCGCTGGTGTGAGTCTCACAACTGTGCCACTGGTGTGTATCTTGCTACTGTGCTGCCAGCGGCCTTTGAGGAATGCCAGCCACTCTGAGAGCCTGGCAGCCCAACACTCAGCCTCAGCAATGCACAAAGTGGCTCCAGTGGAGGCGACAGGAAAGGGGGACAGGCGGCGGGAACACTGCAGCAGAGTGTTCAGGGCGGAGGCTCGGGGCAGAGGGTCCCAGCAGAAGCCACCATGTGTCTCCGGCTTCAATCACACAGAGATTGTGGTTGCGACAAGAGCACTGTGAAGGCAAGCTCTGTCATCTTGAACAGGGCGGGGCCAGTATAATGTGGGAATCCTAACAACCTAAGCTGCTCCTTCCTAGGATTCTTGGTTGATACAGGACCTTTTGGGTGGCCCATAGGTAACCATTACCTGGCTCCCTTAATCTCATTTAACCTAGATAGTGTGTAGAACCTTTTATCCAAATGAGGAAAAGGCTCTGCTCAAGGCATAAGAGGATAGATATTGTTTGACACTGTTTGGGGAAAGTACATGACTCAGTCTAGAGCTGTCTCCCCCATCCCCATTCTCTGGCCATGTCACTTTGAAGGTCTAGGCCCAGAAACAATGATGCCAGGGTACAGTCATACTTGTCCTACGAGACATACAGTCCCAGAGAAGAGCAAAGTCCTCCTGAAACCGAAACAGGAGGCTTGAGGGCCTGAACTTGTGTGTAGGCACTCAGGCTTCCATTAGTCGATCCAGCATCTCCCAGGTGGTAGCAAATTTTGGATAGATGGCTAGAAAAGTGCAGATGAAGCTGTTTGCCTGGCTCTTCAGAGCAGTTGGTATGTAGCTGACCACTTTTTCCAGGTAGTTTGGGCTGTTAGGATTGAATCTGGGGGAGGGGGTTGGGGGTGCTTATGCAGCTTCCTTTTATTCTGAAGAAAGACCAAGGAAAGGAGGAGGGTTTAAACGTGAGAACTCAGAGACATCCAGAACCCATTACCACTGAAGTGAAAAGTGGACATAAAAGGTGTTCCTCAGTGTTCTCACAGGAATTCACTCCTAGTCAGGGGCTGCAGTGGATCAAGGCAACCAGAAAGGCTTCCTGCTACAGGCTGGCCTGTGTTACCTTGCCTTCCCTGTGGGAAAATGGACAGAGGTGTGGGGTCAAGGGCACCCCCAATGTCTCCAAAGGTGGCCGAGACCACAACTCTTTGGGTTTTAGTGTCCTGGGCCACCAGAAATACATGAAAACGAGAGAACATCCTGATCTCTGAAGCGCTTCCAGACTGGTGAGTTGAGTCCGTTGTGGTTGCTGCAGGCCTCTGGTTACCCTTTCTAAAGTAGTGAGGTCACTTCCTGGGTCCTCCAGCCTGAGCCTCTTCTTCATAGGCTTTCTCTGGTACTGACAAGGGCTGCCGAGGTCTCTCCCTCCGCCTTTCCATGTGTACAACGGGACCCAGTGGCATCCGTGCCCGTGTACTCATTGCTTTTGTACACCTTCCACAGCAGGTGGAAATCCTGTCCGGCAGGTGGAACAGCTGCAGCCACATCTAGAATATCAACTGATATACAAAGAGGTTGATCTAAAGTCAGAAGCTGCACTGGTCCACCTTCTGGCCCAGCTGGCTCACTAACTCCTGGTTTCAAGAGGTCCCTGTCCTTTTGGTGTTCAGATGTCCCCATGGCCCTGCCGCAGAAGCACTGTCTCAGATGCAGAGTGTCTCCTATCCCTGAGGCATCCTGCATTGTGTATTCTGGTGCTAGTACCCTGAAGAGTCCAAAATCTGAGGACAGAAAGAGATGAACCAAAGAGTAGAGACAGCCTAGAAGTTTCTAGGGTGGGGTGACGTTCCCAGAGATAGCCTTGCTGGCCGCACAGGGTCTGTTTGTGCCAGAGAATCTCCTGTCTCCATGAGAGAAACTCAGCTCTGGCTCTAGGCCAAGGCTTCTCGAGAATTCCATAATGCAGACCATCACCAAACATCCTCCTACCTTCTCAGGTACCTTCCCCAGGCTTCTTGTCATTTTTGGATGCCTGCACCTCCTGCACTGATAGGATATCCTCTGTTTGGATAGTGATGTCTGAGGAAGATATATTGAGCCTTACATAGTTCAAAAGCCTCTTCACGATAGATAGGTCTGGAGAGTCACTAAAACCTGTGGGTGTTGTAGAAACCTCATCCAGAGAAATATGGCATTGCAGGGAGGAACAGGTTGATGGGAAATGGAGTTAGAAGCCTGGCCTCCTTTCCTCAGCACAACAGTAGTCTTGAGATCGGGGAAAGGCGGCCAGTCCATGTGCTGCTGGTTGTGGTGGTCAGGAGTGAGGGACTGGATAGAGAGGGTTCCACTTTCTCTACCTTGGAGCAGAGACTGGGCAAATTGGGCTGGGCTGTGATGGAATGGATTCCCAAAGGGCCCTTTAGCTTCCATCCATCCCTCTGCTTTTCAGAACCAAGGAGAACATTGGGGATCTCTGTTTTTCTACACCTGTAGGTGAAGTCTTTGTACCATCCCTCTAGTGGAAATCCCAAGAGCAGGGTGACTGGTAATCTTAGTCCTGAACACTAGCCACGCCAAACATCCCACTCCAGAGATGAGCTCTTACCTCCCTCTTGGCCCAAAGTCCACTCACGCCTTTGTTTCTTGATCCTTCATACAGTCAGGCCAGAGAGATCCATATCTGTATCATTCCATGAGGCACTGCCACTAAGGCCATGCATCCCCAACCTACCAAGAGATCTAGAGGGTCCTTCTTGAATCTGATGAAGGAATAGGAAGCAGGAAGGGGGTGGGTGTGCTGGGAGCATCTTGAACTGTTCTGCTTTTCATGATAAGGTCCTGCAAATGAGCCTCTGTCCAAGCTCCTCAAGGATATTCATGAATGAGTGGAACCTAAGCTGCTCCTTCCTAGGATTCTTGGTTGGTACATACAGGACTTCTGGGGTGGTCCACGGGGACCCTTACCTGGCTCCACTAATCTCATCAAACGTAGACAGTGTGTAGAACCTTTTATCCAAATGGGGAAAAGGCTCTGCTCAAGGCATAAGAGGATAGACAGTGTTTGACACTGCTTGGGGAAAGTAAATGACACAATCTGTCTGCCCCACCCCCATCTCTGGTCATGTCATTTTGAAGGTCTAGGCCCAGAAACAATGATGCCAGGGTACAGTCATACTTGTCCTACGAGACATACAGTCCCAGAGAAGAGCAAAGTCCTCCTGAAACCGAAACAGGAGGCTTGAGGGCCTGAACTTGTGTGTAGGCACTCAGGCTTCCATTAGTCGATCCAGCATCTCCCAGGTGGTAGCAAATTTTGGATAGATGGCTAGAAAAGTGCAGATGAAGCTGTTTGCCTGGCTCTTCAGAGCAGTTGGTATGTAGCTGACCACTTTTTCCAGGTAGTTTTGGACTGTTGAGATTGAATCTGGGTAGAGGGAGGGCTTACACAGCTCCCTTTTATTCTGAGGAAACTCCAAGAAAGGAAGGAGAGTTTAAATGTAAAAACTCTGGTAGACATCAACAACCCATTACCACGCAGTGAAGTGAAAGTGGACAGAAAGAATGTTCCTCAGTGTTCTCACGGGATCACACCCCCTAATCAGGGATTGCAGTGGATCAGGGGGACCAGAAAGGTTTCCTGCTACAGGCTGGCCTGTGTTACCTTGGCTTCCCCTGGGTAAATGGCCACAGGTGTTGAAAAACAACACCCCCCAATGTCTCCAAAGGTAGCCAAGGCACTATTCTTGGCTTTTCAGTACCTGAGATGCTAGAAGTCTGTACAGATGAGAACATCCTGAATGTTCGAGCACTTCCAGAGAAGTGTGTCAGTTGAGGCTGCTGTTGGCCTCTCGCTAGCTAGTAGCCAAGATTCCAATGCAAGTTCTACTTCTACCATTGTTAAGGTGCCCTCCAACGCTGAGCCTCCTCCACATTGGCTTTCTCTAGGGCTGACCAGGGCTGCCAACTTCTCTCCTTCTGCCTTTCCCTGTGTACAGTGGGACACAGTTGTGTCCATATGCTCATGCCACACACTAATCTGGGAAGCCTGGCTTCAGCCAGACCCTCACCAAATCATTCCATCCGTACCACACAGACCCCAGGAAAAACTAATTTTCTCTTAGGGTCTTCCCACCGTCCTGACCCTGTAGATTGTTTTAGTGTTGATTTCACAGTATGTCATCATGTGGGTATGATCACAGGCACCCTATGCCTGGGATCCCTACACCACTGTCACCAGAGGTGAAGACACATGCCCATGTCCTCACACCTACACTCTCACAAGGGCACCCAGATGATCCACTTACAGATGCCCAGGAGTATGTCTGCATAGAAAGCTCCATGCTCAGGTGGGCCTTAGGGTTATTTAGGCTTAGGTTACTGTTAGGGTAACAGACAGAAGCAAATTGTATGCACTTATGTCTAATCCTGCCTTTCACTTAGAGGACCAGGCTGGGCTCCTCTCCTTTTCTATGCATTCTAGTGTTTACTCCCTTTGGGCTTCCACAGGCAACAGTGTTCCTCTTCTGCCTTCCCAGACATTGATGTCTGGATTCTGTTTTGCAGGGTGTTAACACCTCTCAGAACATTTGTTACCCCCAAGGGAAAAGTACATACTAACTTTAAGACTTTGGTAAAAGTTTCCTTATCTTCATTCTTTGATGAGAAGTTTTAAATCCATTCATCTTTAAGTTTCAGGTTAGCCGAAGGAAAAATGAGAGACTTAAAAGTTCAATGCAAAACAAGAAGGAAGAAAAAAGGAGTAAGTGTGTAGCTCCTAGATTTTATTGAAATATAAAAATGTATATTGATATAATTAGCATGAAATATATAGGGAGTGAAAGAGGACCAAAGGTGCTCAGAGGGACTGAGGGGAATAGGATATATGGGAGGAGACATGCTCAAGACAAAGATGTGTTTATACAGCAATATGCTCATGTTACATATTAGCATACACAATGAACTTTTACGTAATTAAAGATGTTTTACTTCCTTTAATAATTATCTCTGTTGCTGGGCGGTGGTGGCACATGCCTTTAATCCCAGCACTCGGGAGGCAGAGGCAGAATTCGAGGCCAGCCTAGTCTACAAGAGCTAGTTCCAGGACAGGCTCTAAACCTATGGCAAAACCCTGTCTCAAAAACACCAAAAAAAAAAAATTATCTCTGTTGTAAAAATGTACTTATGACAATATCCTCATGTTATACATTAGCATGCACAATGAACATTTACATAATTAAAAATGTTTTACTTCCTTTAAAACTTATCTCATTATTTTACACGTATGAGTGCATGTCTCTATGCAGTGCATGTGTGCAGGGCCCATGGAAACCGGAAAAGGATGCTGACTCCCTTGGATCTGAGGCTATGGGTGATTGTGAGTTGCCATGTCAGTGCTGGGAATTGAACCTGGTCCTCTAAAAGAGCAGCCAGTGCTCTTAACCACTGAGCCATCTCTCTAGTCTGTTTGTATTCTCTTGGTGATCATAGAGTAGCCACTGTAGTAACCATGATCAGTTTTCAGTAATACCCAGTAAAAGTTTCCAGCAATACCCAGTAAAAGTTTCCAGCTGGGTTATTTGTACAACTTGGTGGTGCCGTTCATTTCTGTCCTAGTAATTAAACTATTGTACGAAAAACATCAAATACTGACAGCCTCACTTGACGGCCACAATTATTTTGGCTACAGCTGTGCAGCTTTGGTGACAGGTCAGGGGGATGGGTGGAGCTGTATCCCAGGATGCAGAAGGGCTGTCCATCTCAAGTGTCTGATGACTTGCTGACACAGGTCTGCCAAGGGATGCTATGCTAGCTGTTAGCTGCCAGTTGGGACATCTGGGGTCTGGCTTCCCCACAGCATGGTGGTGGTGACCCAGCAGAAGGCCTTAGAAGTCAGGTGTGCTTCTGGGCAGTGCCAAAAGCCCAGTAGCTTCAATAGAGAGAAACACAGACAACTTGTTCATAGAGAGTAGAAGATTATGAAAGAAATGCTCTTGTCACCAGATTTGGAATACTCCAGCCTGCTTTGGATGTACGTCTAGAATCTAAATTGCTTTGTCTGGGGCACACATGTTTTCATTTTTCATTGGGGTTTGATAAATTGTGTTTCTAAGAAATTGCACAGATTTTCTCCCAGCACCATAAGGAAGTAGATAGATAGATAGATAGATAGATAGATAGATAGATAGATAGATAGATAGATAGATAGATAGATAGATAGATAGATAGAGATATAGAGATATAGATATAGATCAAAAGATCCATTGACATAAAAATGAGCGCTTTGTCAGCCTTTTTTCCAAGGATATTATTCTCCATCATCTGGCAACTAGAGGACAGTGGTCCTCCATGGAAACACAAGGAAGCCCTGTTTGATGGCCTCTCAGTGAAATTTCAAATAGGAATGGAAGTGCAGGTAGCTACTGAGGTGAACTGAATACAACAGGATTGGGCAGGGCTTCACTCATAACTTGGATGTCCTTGAAAGGCTGTTAAAATAAAATCATCTAGCATAGCTTTCCCTAATGGATCATATTGTAGGACCCAGCTCACTGAGGAGGTGCCACCCCTGGGCACATAAACTTGGGTTGCAAAAGAAAACAAGGTAAGCAAGCCATGGGGAGCAAGCCAGTGAGCAGCACTCTTTCATGGCTGCTGCTTGAGTTCCTGCTTTGAGTTCCTGCCCTGACATCGCTCAGGATTGATTGGGATGGGGAGAGGGAAGTCAAATAAACCCTTTCCTCCCCAATATGTTTTTGGTCAGTGTTTTATCACAGCGACAGAAACCTAAGGAAGATAACAGGCAAGATTTATTCTGCCCAGAAAGATTCCCTTTTGATTGAGGCAACTGGAGTTACAGAGGGTTGTGAGTTTCCATGTGGATGCTAGGAACCAAACCTGGGTCCTTAGAAGAACAGCCAGGGCTCTGAACCACTAAGTCATCTCTCCAGCCCCTAAGAGCAAACACTTAGAGAAAACTGCAGATTCCCTCCTTAGGTGTTCAGTCCCTTTTCAATTATTTAAGGACACTAATTGGAATGTACACTGTTAGAGCTTACAGATTTGTGATCCAATTGAGACACTTACACATTTAGTGCTAGTGACAGGCAGACTTTTTTAATCTAATAATTGCATCTCATATATACAATAGCACACTACTTGTTTTGTCGAGGTGAGTAGATACAGAGAGGACAACCTCAATGGCAGGTTTGCTCTCTGAATGATGAGGAAAAGCAGACATGTCCAAAGAACTTCACTGGACACTTTGTATGTTGGGAGTCCAGGTATAATGTAGATTTTTAAATATTTATAAAAATAGCACTTACTGGTTTCTTAGCATATATTTAGCTTATACATAACCCTATGAACTTATGCAAAATATATAAATATATAAAGTTCAGGCACATCACTCCACCTATTGCTAACCCCAGAGACACAAGATATTAAAGCAGGTGCTTATAAAGTATTCATTCCAAACTCCTCAACAACAGATAGACAGATGATAATTCCTAAATAGCCAAAGCCTAAAACAAATCTGTGAAACATTAATTGGTTTTTATGTTGTTTTGTTTTGAGACGAGGTTTCTCTATGCAGTTCTAGCTGTCCTAGAACTCACTCTGAGGTAGTCCAGGCTGACCTACAACTCAAGAGATCCGCCTGACAGTCTCCTGACTGTTGGGATTAAGGTGTGCAGACTTTTTTTATTTTACTGTCTGTGTGTCTGTGTGTGTGTGTGTGTGTGTGTGTGTGTGTGTGTGTGTGCGTGCAGCCCTGGATATGTGCATGTATGCATGTGCGGGCCAGAGGCCAGCCTCAGGTGTTATTTCTCAGGTGCTATTTTTGCGGGCAAGATCCCCCACTGACCTGGGACTGCCTATGGCTGGGCTTGCTGGCTAGTGAGCCCCAAAGATTCACTTAACTTTGTTCCCTCTCCACCACCAAGTTCAGCTTTTGCTTATTTTTTATTAAGGTTTTCCTAATACAATCTTTTTTCATTTTACATAGCTATCCCCGTTTCCACTCCCTCTCCTCCTTCCACTTCCCCCACCAACTCCCACCATCTACTCTTCAGAAAGAGTAAGGCTTCCCCATGAGCAATCAGCAAAGTCTGACACTTCACTTCCAGGCATGACCAAGGCCTTCCCCCCTATATCTAGGCTGAGCAAGGAATCCCTCCAAAAAGAATGTGCTCCTAGACAACAGCTCAAACACTAGGGATAAATTCTGGTACCACTGCCAGGGACCCCAAAAATTGCCTAAGCCTCACAACTGAGCCTACATGCAAAGGAATAAAGACCATGATGGTGATACCCACAGAAGCAGCTGATCTGAACTACTGAGAGCTCACTCACTCACTCTGGACTGATAGTGAGGGAACCTTCACAGGCCTAAATTAGGCTTTCACTTATTTTAATGTGGGTTCTGGAAATCAAACTTTGGCCTTCATGTTTGCTTGTTAAGTATTTTATCAACTCAGCTATCTCCATAGAGCTCAATTATCAGACTAAACCATAACGTCTTGATAATTTCTCATCGTCTATACTGTGATTAAAGACCTCAAAATGAAGCTATACCTTTCTCTGAGCCAGAATGAAGCTATACCTTTCTCTGAGCCTTTGAATGACCAATCAATGGGTGGATTTCAACAACTGCAGAGAGGTTGGCATGGCGCCAGGCCAGAATCAAATTGTCTTAGGGCATCTGTAGCCCCCTTCATAGTCATTTATTCCTGTCTTTCTGTGCCGGGCTCAACAGTTTGTGACCATTAGGTAACTCGTTGGAACAAGTTGACTGGAAGAGCCGGTCAATATTGTGCCTTTACTCTGGTTTCTCCAGGTGAAATGAGAATTTAAGCAGTAAAAATACCTCATGTGCCACGAGTGTCACAGATTATTTATGATTATTACGGAGACAAAACGCAGCCTAGGCCCTCGTTATCCTGGTCTCTCTACCCAGTTCCAGCAAGGTGTTGACCTACATTAGTGCTTCCCCACTGCATTCACAGAATTCCCCCTGAACCTGTGGTCACACAGAAATTTAGTACAGATGGCAGTGGGATCGCCCAGTCTCCCAAGGAAAACGTCAGCTAGAGACCTTGTGTGTCTCACTTCTCTTCCTGAGGAGTTAACAGTGTCATAAATAAGCAGAGCATGTAGACATACATGTGTGGTTTTATTTAGATATGACTCCTGAACTGCTCGACAGTTTTTAATACCACTTTAGAGTCAATTTACAACTGCATTGAGAATACTGCAAGATAACAGATACTCTCCTTCATAAGACAAAAAGCTCCTTGCTACTCCCAATTTTAAACGGATTCAAAAGTGTTGTATATTTCAGTTGTAAATATTACACAGCGTTCACGTCCCTCATCATCCTATGCTCATAATAATTTTGATGTGTTAAAAATGTACCGGGACTAAAACACCCATCTTCTAACAGTAGTTTAGTGAATAAAATCTAAGTAATAAAGTTCATGGTTTGGGCACTCATCTGCCTTCTGTGGCACAGTGATGTGCAAACTTACGCATCTTCTATCCATCATCCACCCATGCACTTGTGCCTTCATGTAGCCATCCATCACCCATCCATACCTTCATCAATCCACTCACTAATCCATCCATCCCCTCATCCACTCACCTATGCACTTGCCTACCACCCATCTATCACCCATCCTCCCTCTCATCCATCTATCCATTCATTCATCTATACATCCTTTTATTTACCTATCCATCCATCCACCCAATCTGCCACTCACCTCCCCACACATCCCTCTATCTGCCTAAGTCTGTGTCATGAGGGGAAAAAAGCATGTCAGATACTCAGCTAAAACACATGTCGAACACTAAAACTGGAAACAATTTAAAACGACCTTAATGGTCTGTAGCTGTAATTCTTTGCATGAAATTTATAGAAATCCAATATGCTATTAAATTCTGTTCTCCATTTGTTCTTGTAAATACTTCTAAAACTGACAACCAAAAACTTTAAATTTTCACTTTGTTCTCTTTTTGCAAAATAATGTATTAGAAGAAAGTTGGATTTAAATTTTAGACTAAGTCAAATTATCTGAAAAGATATTTTAAAATAATCTAAATTGGATTTTAGCCATTTTCCATTCTTTTAAAGGTTACATAGCGCAATGGATGCAAGCTTTGTCACTAGCTATAAAATCAAACTAAAGCTAACTTGTTGATGAAAGCACAGGACAAACAAGTGGTAAACATTTGTGAACCAGGCCCTAAGAACAGGTGTTCAATAATGTTTCGGGAAATCAGTGTTTGAGAGATTTGCTTTTATTATGCAATTTTGTCACAGTTTAGATAATATGTGTTAACAATCCAAATTATACAGTGGGCCAAATAGTTTTTATGCATTTGTAAGGCACCTTTGTCTATAATGGACCTTATCTATTTTCTTCTGGAGTTGGTGATGGCTCCCTGATTCTTGCTCACTGTTTTTGTTCAAGGCTCCCTTGGTGTTAAGTGGATAAGCCCTTCTTCAACCACAAAAACAAATGTCCTAAAGGTTGTGTTGAGAGGTGGCGTCACAACTGAAATGTGAATTTCCCTCATGAGTTCATGTGTGTCCATCAAGGAGTTTGTGTCCCAGAACACCTAGACCCAAATTTACCTTCGAATGAGATCCAGGGGCTTAATCCACCATCCTTGATGAATGGTTAACAATTTAGTTCATTCACTAAACAGGCTCAGTGTCTGTGCATAGTATCACCAACCCTGTAATGTACAGTCTGTGACTGATATATAAAATGAAGATTCACCTACTCTGTCACTTGATTCCACCAACTACATTTGGGCTCTGATTAGAGTGAATGGTGGTCTGTAATTTTATCAGTGATTTTAACGACAATGAGAAGTAGTTAAATTCTTGTCAAATGTTCCCCATTCAATAGTCTATAACGAACATTATGAAAAGAATACAAATAAGTATTTCTTTTGGTCCCTATTGTAAGCCTTTCAAGGCACATGAGTGGCCAAGCTCCTCCCATGAGAACCTCCAACCACCAGATACCACCCACAGAACACTCTAATTACCCTAATGGCTAGACCCATTTCCTAACCATACAGAGTAAAGTCCACCCAAGCTCAGGACTTGAAATCCACGAATCCCCACCTTTGAAATCTCCGCCCTGGAAAGCTGTTCCCCTCCCCAAGAAAATATTTAAACCCTATCATCTGTTCAGTTCTCTGCTGCCTTCCTGGGTTTTTCCCTTCCAATAAATCTCTTGTGTGAGATTTGTTATGCAGTATAACTTGAAGGTATTCCAGGACTCTCAACTGTCACGATATATTCCCTACAGAGCTGTAACACTTACATTGGTTCCATGACTTGGATAGGCTCTTCTGGTGCCTTTGGGGCTTAAGCTGCACTGGGACCCTTTCCCGCAGCTCCAGTCCACCCGCATCAGACTCACCTTCCCGCTCAGCGATTGATCACTCTAACCCCTTCCACCAGCAACAATTAGGTAAGTTTCGCCTTTGTTCAGCGTTAATGTTTCCGAGTCTGAGGAAGTATCTACTGAGCATCCGGCACCCTCTGGCACTCTTGGAGGCAGAGGTAGCCCCAGCTAGTCTTTAAGGCTATGGATGCCCCCTCTTCACCTGACCACATCCCCCACTGTTGGAGCTGCTATCCTGCCGTTTCCTTAGGCCCAACTAGGCTATTGCTCCTCCTCCTGCCCTCTTCTCCCACCTTCCCTTTGGAGCTGCCTGTAATCCCACAGCTCCTCTAGGCCATTAAGGCTTTTGTGATTCCATTCTTTAACTCTTACCTATGGATGAGACGAACCCCCCAACTCCCACCCCACCTCAGAGCTTGGTTTCTGTCCTTGCCTTCTGCCCTCTACGAAAGCCCTGGTATCAGACTCCTAGTCTTTCCTCTGGCTTAGCTTGGCTAAGTCCCTGACTTCCATTGAGTGTGGTGATGTCCCTGAGTACTGGGGATGCCCATGACTACAGGCTACAGTGACATTTTCCTCCTGTCTCATCCATGGGAACATGTCTTCCATACCCTCTCATTCCCCCTTGGGATGCCTGCCATAGAAAACCTCCAGTCTGTCCACCTGACAGCCAACCTGAATGGCTCGGAATTTATTCACTTTTGCAATCAAACTGTCCTCAATACCCCTTAGATAATCAAAACAAAGGCTGCCTAATGATACCCTAGATCCTAATAATATTCAGGATCTTTACAAATACTGCCAGAGAGTGAGGAAAAGGAAAGAGATTCCCCATTTCCTGTTTATCCTTTTTTCCGGTTCCAAACGCTGTTTGTTTCTGTCTGATCTCCCCCTGAAACCCACATGGTGTAAATGTTCTTTTACACCGCTGTTGATGGATCTATAAGTCTGTTGTAAAGTGGGAGACAGGAGCTGGACCTAGCATGAGGAGAAAGCAAGGCACAGACTAGCCGCAGCATGAATGCCCCTGGCACACTCCTTGATGGCAGGTGTGTCTCTCAGCTCCCTCCTACAGTGTGCTGTCTATAGCCAGGGCTCAGAAACATCCGACCTCGAAGAATTCTTTATCCTCTTTTATTGGATTCAGTTTACACAAGGATTTAGGTGTCTTAGGGTTTCTACTGCTGTGACGAGATACCAGGACCACAGCAACTCTTATAAAGGAAAGCATTTAACTGAGGTGGCAGCTTACATTTTCAGAGGTTCCGTCTATTATCATCATGGTGGGACATGGTGGCATGAAGGCCGAGAATTCTACATCTTGCAGGCAATAGGAAGTGAACTAAGACACTGGGTGTGGCTTGAGCGTATATGAATCCTCAAAGCCCATGCCCACAGTAACACACTTCCTCCAATAAGGTTAACTCCAAGGTCACACCTCCTAAAAGTGCCACTCCCTTTGGGGGCCATTTTCTTTCATACCAACACCACCACATTCTACTACTGGCCCCCAAAAGCTTGTAGCCATATCATAATGCAAAAATGCATTCAGTCCAACCTCAAAAGTCCCCATAGTCTCTAACAGTCTCAAACTTAAAGTCTAAAGTTCAAAGCCTTCTGGGACTTTTGCAATCTCTTAACTGTAATCCCCTGTAAAATCAAAATCAAAAAGCAGATCACATATTTCCAACATATAATAGCACAAGATATACATTACCATTTCAAAATGTAGAAAATGGGGCATGAGGAAATACTGGACAAAAGCAAGACCAAAGACCAGCTGGGCAAACTCTTATCTCTACATCTCCATTGTTTGATGTCAAAATGCTTTTCAGATCTCCAACAAGACCAGATCTCCTAATAGTGCCACTCTGTATGGGCCAAGAACTGGAACACAAGAGTCTCTGGGGGCCGTACCTATCAAAACCACCACACTATCTTCAGCCCCGAACAGCTAGCCATTCCTTGCCCAACTCTTCATTGCACCTAATGACTAATGAATGCCTTTAGGAATGTGTTAATTAGAACACAAGCTTCCATCAGCCCCAAAGTTTAGAATTTCATCAGACAGCACCTGAAGCTCACAGCTGAGTTTTCAAAGCATTGCCATAACCACTTTCTAATAGCATCTTGACTTATGACTGCCAATGCTATAAATACTTCAGGTAACTGCTCGCACAACGCAGTGTGGGACTTCGGGTAACTTAAATGTTGCAGGGCTGTGGTCTCTCATATCTGAGGTGAGAAATGTTCCTGTGTTGACAATCATCATATTCAATAAGGGCCTGACAACTACTGCTTTCTAAGGGTTTCTGGGATACCGGGCAGCCTGACCCAAGGGGCTTCCACTGTGATTCTCCTGCCTAGAAATTTGCTGAACAGATTCAGTGAAGCCAAGTTCCTGACATCCAGCATGCTGGCTTTCTGCAGTATCTGGGTCCCCATCCGCCCTGTCTACCACAGCACCGAGGCTAAGGTCATGGTGGTTGTGGAGGTTCTCCATCCTGCGGCGCATGACTCCTAGGATGGATCTTTGTTCCAAAGGGTTACATTATTCTCCTAATCAAAACTCTTTGCCGGTCTTAAAGGACAGAATAAAGTCTAAAAAAGGTGAGTGACCTCTGCAGAGTCTAGTTTGAAGCTAGAAATTCCATAGATTAACATAAAAAAAGGCTTCCAGGAGGAAAGACTGGCAGCTGGCAAAGCTCACATAGCCATGGTTACATTTTCTATAGAGCTCCCATGGCTTATGTGAACTCTGTACAACAACCTCTGGGTATTTCCTTGTAGAGTGTCACAGGAATCTGGAAATTTCAGTGTCCACTGTCTATATTTATACGCTTTAAAAAATTTAAAAAAAAAAAAAAACAGGATCAGCTTTCTTCCAGCATGCCACAACACTAGGGCAAGATCATAGAGGCTTTGCAAGTCTTTTATAGTTCAGTGGCTGGAGAAATGGCTTAGTGGCCAAGAGTCACTTGCTCTTGCAGAGGACCACGTTCAATACCCAGCACCCATACAGCAGCTCAGACATCTATAACTCCAGTCCCAGGGGCTCCAGCACCCTCTTCTGGCAGCAACTATGAACATGGTACACAAGCATACATATTCAATCAGGCAAAACACCCTTACATATAAAAATAATGAATAAAAATGATTAATAGTTCAAAGAGGATTCATTTAAAAACAAGAAAAAAATCCACAATAACAATTTAGTAAATAAAGTAGTTTATTGTCCCAGAGCAAATCTGCATAAACGCGATTTCTGAGGCACTTAGAGGAGCCGCTGGCTGCATCAGAAAATCATGCCTTCCAGTCCATCCTCCATGAACTTCTTATAAAGGGCCATAAACTTGGCCACAAACGCCTCCAAGTGATAAATGGCTTTGCTGCCCAGCTGCAGTCGATGCTCATAATAGGCTGCCATCTGTGCCACCTCCCCTTTCAGCTGCCCATCGCAGTTCTGTAAGAGTTCTGAGAGCAGGCCCTACAGAAGTAAGGGAGACTTGAAAAGCAGTGTGGGGGAAAACTAGCCAAACATGCTTACGCCTCTCCCTCATAAAAGTAAAGTTTTAATGTAGTTTTTAATGTCTGTATGTAGGCGTATATACTTACATGTATACACATGTGTGTGTGTGTGTGTGTATATATATATATATATATATATATATATATGGTACTTTTTGTATGAATCAGTGGTCTTCAACAAAGCCAAAAAACACTATGTATACAATAAAACCTGGCGCTTATCCAAGGTCTTCCAAATTCCAAACACAGAAAGCCCCTTGCAACAGTCTGAATTTTTTTGTTTTGGTTTGCTTTGTTAGCTTTATTGATGACACATTAGACAGATACAGAAGAAAGTGTATCTTGATACAACTGATATTATACAGACTGAACAAGTTGTATATATGTATTTAGGAATACACACGTGCACACATAAATCTCTGTGTGTGTGTGTGTGTGTGTGTGTGTGTGTGTGTGTCTGTGTTAACAATTAATGAAAAAGAAGCCATGAATTTTAAAGAGAGCAAAAAGAAGGAAGAAAAAGGGTATGGGAGGGCTTGAAGTGAGGAAAAAGAAAAGGGGGTAATTATATTATAATCTCAAATTTTTAAAAAAAAAATGGTTAAAAAAGTAAACTGTATTTTGGATTTTGATCTCTTTCTGGGCTAGAGATATGCAGTATAACATTCTCTTGAGACCGTGGCACCATGTAGGGAATCACACCAGTCAGTCACATGATCCTGAGGGCAACAGTCCATAATCTACAGCACATTATCACTGACCTGTGCTGTCTGATGGTTAAGTAAGATGCACTAAATGCTCTTCTGTTTTTTGAGACAAGGTCCCACTGTGGCCCAGGCTGATGTGCTCAAGAGATCCTTCGACCTCATCCAAGTGGCCACCAGATCTGGTTATGTCATTTATATGACATGTTGAACTTATTACGGGTTTATCAGAAAAAAAAAAAAAGAAAGAAACCCTCATAAGTTGAGAGCAGTTATGTGCAGTTGCACAAGGGTTCAAGGACCTAAGTACCAAGGCAGTTATTGTCATATTCATTATACCAATAATATAGGCAATCCAAAGTTGCACCAATAAAAGCCATCTTCAAAAAACTGACATGGTCATCTAGCCTATGCTGTTGAATGAAGACTCAGTACAGTGAACAGACTACACACTACTAAACACACAAACACACGCACACACACACACACACAACATGGTACTTGTTACTAGGTGAAAAGAACAAGTCTATTCAAAGCATTAACAGTGTATATAGAAGACGACCTTGTTCTTTTGTGTATTCGGTATCATGTGAGTTTGTTCACATTACTGTGCAATTTCAATAGAATCAAACTGTGAATTCCCTAATACCTGAAATTAGTAAATTTAGCTAAGCGGCCAGCAGAGTGATCCTATAAAGTCTAGACTGCACCTACATCCTCAGCCTCATTTCTCCATGCACACTACATCTTTCCTGGAAAACCTGTTTCCCATCCACTTATACAGTTCCATCCTTAGTGCTGAGTGTCAGTTGGAAAAAAACCTTTCCCTGAGCAGCCAACCATGGCTGTGCATAACTCAGCTCTGTTATTATTATTATTATTATTATTATTATTATTGTTATCATTTCACTTTCCTTCCATTAAAGACTCAAAACATTATGAAACATTCTTCACTTGTCTCCCGTGTCACTCCCATGAACACAGCATCACAACTGTGGTCTTCCCTCCCGTCTTCTGTGGTCCCCTAATGGTGCCTGGCACATAGGAAGAATGCATCTGTAGAATTACTGAAATGCTAAAACTGATGATGAGTACCTTAGCATTACAAAAGCGCTGTGATCACAGGACTGGTGTCAGGTTATAGCTAGGAATGTTCAAGATGTCAAACAGGGCCACTTACCTTCATTATTATCTCAGGAGGAATACAGTGAGTGAGAAGCTCATAGAGCCTCCCGCGGACTTCAAGGAGCCTATGAAAGACAAAGTAATTGCCACTTTGTGATAAAAAAGAAGAAACAATTTTAATGACCCAGCTGGTCCAGGTCAAGTTTCTTACTTGAAGCTGCCTGACTTGTGCTACAGCAATGAGAGCCAGCCCCAGTACACCCCACCTGTTTGTCTTCTCAAACAGTTTCATTCTGTAGCCCAACTGGCCTGGGCCTCATGTAGCTCATGCCGGCTTTGAATTGGTAGCACTCTTTCTGCTTCAGCTTCCTAGGGTAACCCACCAGGGCCAAGGACAAGTTCAGTTCTTGAAAGTTTTTTTCCATACATTTTAACAGTAGGTATTTATAATAAGGGCTCCTCACTGTATCACTCACAATAGTGCTGAAGAGAAATCAAGACTTCAGGGGCCTTAAAAGCACAGGTCTTACATGCAATGTTTTCCCTTTTCAAATGAGACTCAAGAATTATACTTGTAAACATCATGGCGTCTGTGCCTCCCTCACACTGTTACCTCTGTGGAGTCTGCTGACTGACGATAGCATTCGCAGTCTCCCTCAGATACACCTCCCAGTCTGTCTCGGGGATTTCTTGGTCTTCAGTAAAAGGGTATCTATGACACAAGAGAAAATAAATTAACAACACATCGTCATGTTCCAGATGCTCCCTGGCTAACGGCCCCACTCACTGCTGCACTCTGCAAGCTTCACACATCAGTAAGGCTTTCCTGAGGTTCCTGCAGGACTTCTCTGCCAGCCTGTGAGCCAGTTTCGAAGGAAGAGCCAGACCCTCCTTCTTGCAGACAGTGGATAGTACACTGCAAATCTGGGAAGACAAATCAACAAAGACGAAAGCACATGAGCCACTTTCTAACTTCTGTTAGCATCGCTGTGGCGCCCTTTCACAGTGCTGCTGCATCCTCCAGGAAGCCACGTGCTGCTGCTGTACAGTCTTTACTGTCTATTATGAGCGAGAGCTGCCTACTGGGAGACACTAGTGCATTTTACTGACAGCTGCTAAGATGAAAGGGAAAACAAAGGAACCAGGGATTCTCACGTTCTCTACGTCCGCTATGCTCCCATTTCCCCTATAACAAAGTAAATCACCATAAGGTAGAAGATTTTAAATACTTCATGAGTCATTATGTAGTGAATTCATAACACCCATTTAATAAAATATAAATGAAAGAGAACATGTTCTATATTTGTATTTACCAGTAAACACATCACTCTGTACTTACTACTAATGGTTGACCTTTGGATCTGTCTGCAGCTGCCCTTAAATGGTTGATATGCTTCACCTTATTTTAGAAAACAAAATTTGAGCTAAGATATTTCTGGAAAGCTTAACGTGACTTACATCTTCAATGCTGGGAGCAGGCACACGAACTGCCAGGCACCTACTGCGGATCGGGGGGATCACCTTAGATGTGGAATTGCAACACAAGATCAGCCTGCAGGTGGACATGTACTTCTCCATGGTTCTGCGCAAGGCATGCTGAGCATCCTTTGTGAGTTTGTCCACCTCTGTCAATAATACCACTGGGTCAAAAAGAAACAACACCAGCTTCAACTGGAGGGCACTCAAGCGTTGTTACCATCTGCCTTTACTGTGTCCTCATTAATAGGTATGAAATCCTAAATAGATGGCTGATATTCTACTTTCACCTTTGCAAAGGGCAAAATTTTATTTTTTAAAATCAAACAAGACTAAGAAACCCAAGATGAAGTTAAACTAGGACTTCTCACTTCATCTCAGCTTTTATCATAACAAAGGTGCAAGACAAGGATGTACTGAGCTACGCTATAAATTCTAAGAAATTTGTTAATACTTTGGAAATCTCTGATGCAAGAGTCATAGCCAATGGGTACAGTCAACAGGAGAATCTGGGAGGATGTACAGGAAAATGACATCTGGCTGCAATCGAGGACCAGTTAGCCCTAAGTGGTTCAGGAACTGTGCGTAGGCAGGGGGTGAATCCAAGCTTTGCATTTTTTAAATTATATTAACAAGCTGTTTCCAAAGGGCAGCAATAGCAGCAGGATTCTGTTTAAATGTGTACATAGACAAAACGACCTCAATGTGTAAGTCAAACTCCATTTCCATTTGCATAAAGAGAACAATGACAAAGATACGGCATCATGCTTGAGTGGAAGTGAAAAGAGGAATCCACAACACTTGTCCCAGCTGTGAGAGTGTGAAACCACAGACTGTGCACAGGACACACGGGAACACAGCCAATATGAACGCAGAAGCCATAAGCAGGAGCAGGCCCCACAGGGCCCAATCTGTGGCTGAGAACATGGGACCCTGATACAGTGAGAACTGAGCAAGTAGTTGGTTCTGAAAGTAACAAAGGTGCTTCCTGCTAAGAGGATGCTCCACACAGACCTGAGTTCAGCTCCAGAAACCATGTAAAAAGATGGCCATAAAACTCAGAGCTGGAGAAACAGAGGCAGCTGTATCCCTGGAGCTCACAGGCTCGCCAGTAGAGCCAAAAACAGTGTATCCAGGTTCAGTGAGAGACCCTACCTCAAAGATAAACTGAAGAGTGAGCTAGGAAGATAGGGCGTATGCTAGGAAGACTCTGTTGCATATGTGCACTGTACATCACACCATGGCGCCACATACCATAGACACATTCAAAAGAAATAGACTAAAAGTAACTATGAGTAATTCAAACAATATTTTATATATATATATATATATACATATATATATACATATGTATATATATGTATATATATATAAAGAAAAAAATGACTTTTTTCCTCCAAAATAACAAAGATAATAACATGCAGATTAGATAACTGCTTTGGAGAAATACAAATTTACATTGTCCCTCAGATGAAGAATTTGACAACATATATGAAACACATCAAATGCTGACATTTTTGTCATCACAAAGTCTTATATGTAAGCATTATATGCATATAAGAAACACTGGCAGGCAAAAGTCGCCATCAGTCATGTCTGTCCTGGAGATGGGGTTACGGCTGCTCTTCATTTTCTTTCTTCACAGTTGATGATGGAAAGTTTTGGTCACAAACCAGCTATTTTGAAATCACGTTGTTTCTTATTTTAAATGATGTGTGTTCCAGGTACTTTTTCTGAAATGTCAAACAGGCACCACAGACAGAGGACTGTAAACACCACAAGCTGAGGCTTGGGCTCGCATTCTTTTGTCTTTTGTCTTCCTTCCTTCCTTCCTTCCTTCCTTCCTTCCTTCCTTTCTTCCTTTCGATTCCAGTTTCTTTATGGAGCCCTGGCTGCTCTGGAGCTCACTATGTAGACCACACTGGCCTTGAACTACAGAGATCCTCCTGACTATGCCTCCCAAATGCCACTGTACCCAGAACACATTCATTTTTAACTCCAACAAGGAGCACTAGTGCCCAGCAGCCTCACAGGAGGCTAGCCTCCTCACCACTCACCTTTGAAGTCTCTTTGTGAGCTGGTTTCAAGCTGCTGTGACTGAGCCACTGTCTTCAGCATCTCCTGAATTACGACCCGATCGCTGTTTCCCGCATCACTATACAACAGGAGAACGACGATTACATGGATGTAAATACTTACCAAGTATTACACCCTTACTCTTAATCTGTTAGTATATGAAAAGTTTTAGGAAGTTTGTCTTCCTTTGTTTTGTTTATTGACATGGTATTTTGATTTGTGGTCCATGTTGGTTTTCAATTTTTAATTTATCAGAATCTTGAGTATAAGACCATGCTTGGCTACAACTATACAATCTTGTGGTTAAAATTTTTGTTGAAACTAGTAATATGTAGTTACTATTATAAACCATTAAAATTGAGATATTTTAGGCTCGTTAACAAACTTCAATTGTACTAGCACTGAAAGCATTCGGTGTGCTCTCACAGTGATATTACTACTCAAGGAGAAAACTAACAGTTTTAACAAATACCTTACTCACTACAGAAAGACCTAATTACATCTCATTTGTCAGTTTTACTTTATAATTACCCACACAGTCATTAAGTTTTCCTCTCTTTGTTATAGATGGACCAGAACATCTGAACTCTGGTGACCATTTTCCCAAGCATGAAGTTGGTATATTCCCCAAGTAGCCTACAGAGCAAACACTCTTAGTTTTATAACTTGATCCATTCCCCATCTTTCCCTTGATGAACTGTGTAAGAGATACTCTACGGACTGAAGCAGACAGTTTGTGTAGAGCATACATAGTGCCTGCCACCAAATCCACACATGAGTTTAAGAATCCTCCTCCCACTTCCTCTATTCCACCTTCTTTTCAGAGACACTCACCTCGGTGATATGGTCCATGGTGGTTGCTGCCCTAAAGACCTCTGACACTTTTCCCAACTGATACTGCAAGATGGGTCCCAAGTGTCCCCCCAACCCCCATAGCAGAACTTGGATCTTCTATCTCAGTAGGCATCCAGGCAATAGCTATTGCCTAACATAATCCTCTAATAGAGACAACGAAACACAAAATATACCAAAGAAGGATGGTGGCCCACATTCAGTATTTGAAATACTTATTCCAGACAGGATTGACATTTTAGACAGCTTTGTTTATGCTCATCAACACTGAAAGAGTCAGGATAGCTCAACAGAACTCATGCAAGAAACTGGAAACTGTGAGCTCTGCAGAGCGAGCAGACTTCAGGGAGAGCACAGCAGGCCAACACCAGGCAGAGGGTCAGGGAACCAGCTTTACTTTAATCTGCTCTGTGTACCAAGCTTCCAAAGGTACAACAATATTTCAAAACATAACTCTAAGCTGAAGGACAAAGACTGTAAACTATTTTTACTAAAATTGTAATTCCTACTACTTTTCTAAAAATATTTGGTAGCAGTTTACCTGGGGTTAACTTCAAGGTGGTAGTTACTGGCAATGGTGCTGATTTCAATTTTTTTTTTAGATGGAGTCTGTGAATGAAACAAGAATCTGCTCAACATTTACTTACTGGTTATCTTCTTTTTCTCATGTATCACCAATCACCACTGCTAACTACCTGAACAGTCTTCCACGTTAACACAGGAATAAAGCAAAAATACATTCATGTTCTACGGCAAATAATAGCATAGAAAGAGGAAATCTCATGCATACCTGTTTTACTCTTCCTACTTAATAATGTGTCTGCAATCCCTCTAAGACAACTGGTATGAGATGACAACCATGTATCAACTTAAAGCATGCATGTTCTATAGCTAATTACTTCTGTGGATTTTCACTTTTACAACACTGTGAATGTCTGTTTCAACTGATGTATGCATACTACACCTACACACACACACACACACACACACACACACACACACACAATTTCTTAAGTCACACACTAGGCAGCCATTGGTGGGAAGGGGTGTGTACATAACCAAAATTGAAAATCCTTGCCAGAACCATCTGCAGAACACCAACGAGAGATGCTTACTGTGACGAGAGATGCTTACTGTGATAGACTGATGTTCAATTCTCAATTTTTCCACCCCGACACCATAAAGCTCTCGTAGGATACACATAATTCTTGTCTTTTTTCCAGCACCTGATGGCCCATATACTAGGAGGTGAGGAAAGTCACCACACTGCACCTAGGGAAGAAAGAACACGGCATTTTACTCTCGTCAAACCCAGGTGCTCCAGGCTAAACAAACTACTTCTAAAGTACTAAGGTATTCTGTTTACTATCCAACTCCAATAGAAAATTTATCAAACTCTAATGTTTGCTTTCTCTAGGCACAAATTTAATATAACTTGTACGAACAACACAGAACATGCAAGGCACAACACTAAATGCTTAAAGTCAGGAACTCCCTCAGCAAGTTCTCTGAAGGGCACTTTCAAAAATGAGGGCTGATGGGACTGTGGAACAGATCTCTATAACTGAGACAGAAGCTTGTCTTGCCTGGGTTCCCAAAATGATTCTCTTGCTAAGAAGGGGGTACACTGATTCCCTTGCAAGTTCATTTGGGGGTACAGGAAGATTGCACATAAGGGATGCTATGGAAAAGAGAGTTATCAAACAGCAGGAAGAGAAAGGCATCAAACTAAAGGGCACTGTGGGCATGGGGGCTTGATCCGATGAGATGTAGACTTTAAAAGTAAACTTGTTAACGCGTAGGAAGTGTTAAATGGCTGCTCTAAAAATATAAACAAGAAAATTATGTCGGTGTGCATAGACAGAAGTGTGATGCTCGATTTTTACATTATTACACGCGTTATAACAAAAAAAAAGACAACAAAAACATAAGTCCTCGTTTTCAGAAAAGACTTAGCTGTGATTCCGAAGAGGCTGGTAACTACGAACAGGGTGCAGGGCACTGTCCCCTCCATCAGCCTGCCATCTAGCTACCTGAAGCAGGAGAGCCTGTCGGCCCCAGCTCCTCAGACAACCGGGGTTTGCAGCCTCCGCCAGGTCCGCACCCCAAGCTCACGGGACCCGGGGCAGCAGAAGCAGCACTCCGGGGAACTTGTCACTTTGGGTCCCCCGCTAACCCTGGAGCGCCCGCCTTCTTATTCCCTTCCTGCGGGCTTTTCAGGAAGCGGCGGAACGTGCCGGCCTCCCCGCTCCCGGTCTGCTCACCAGGTTGCGCAGCTGCGCCGCCTGTTCCTTGTGATAGTCCAGTCGGGCGAGGGAGCACGGCCGGTATTTGTCCACCCAGAGGCTCATGGCAGCTGGATTTCCACTCGAGCGCCCGCCAGCTAGACAGAAGACGAGTTTCCCGCGAGCGCCAAAACCCCCGTCACTTCCGGCAGCGAACGACTTCCGGATTGGAGACTACGGTACCCGAATGGAGCCTGAAATAGTCACCCGCGTATCGCGCAGCGGCCTCTCCACCCCAGTTCCCATGTCCCCTTCCAGCATGGGTAATTCATGATGCAATCCTTGTCACTTTGTTCTCATCCTCTTGTGACACTTTAGAAAACATTCGACGAAATTAAAGACACATCAATGATAGTTTGGGCATTCAATTTTAGTGCTTAGGAAAAGGAAGTTTCCTCCGTTTCTTTCATTCATTCATAAATTCATTCAAATTTGTGCCACAGAAATTTATCTTTATTTGTAGAGTTGGTTCTCTTTTAATTTTTTTAATGTCATAGAGCATTTGCCTACAAGCATCTGTGAACTGTGTTCTTGGTGCCCTTAAAGGTCAGAAGAGGACCTCAGATCCCCTGCCACTAGGGTTATGGATGGGTGCGAACTGCCAAGTGAGTGCTGGGAACTGAACCCAGGTCCTCTACAAGAGCAGCCAGTGCTCTTAACCACTGAGCCATCTCTGTCGCTCTGAACTGTGTTCTTGTCAACTGCAGTTAATTCATCTCTAAGTTCTCTCACAGGCAGGTACCCAGTAGAAATCATTGAATAAATAGTGGAAGGAAAAATGATTTTAACTTCACTTTATTTTTTTAATCTCCATTACACAAAATTCTTAATGGATTGAAAAACAAAGTAATCAAAGTACCATGAAAGACTACAGAAAGCCTGTAGGGAAGAACACATGGGGTTAACATGCTATTTTGTACAAAGAACATTTGAAAATCTTCTAGTTAAAAGACAAAGTGTGAAACACATTAGAAAATATTCGGCATATTAAGGCCACATAATCATGGTGCCGCTTAGATGCACATCTTAAAATGTGTTTTTCTCGTTGTAATGCTGATTGCATATTTACTTTTAAAAAGAGATATATGTTCATATGTTTGTGTGTATGTGTGTGTGTACGTGCCCATGAAGGCTAAACGAGGGCCTCCATGAGTTGAAATTACAGTTGGTTATGAGTTGCCTGGCATGGGTGCTGGGAACTGAACACAGGCTGTCTGCAATAGCAGCAAGGGCTCATAACCACTGAGCCATCTCTCCAGCCCCTTGATTTCTTACTTAATGTGTGCTTTATTTTGTGCCTTGTTCAGAATCTTTGTCTTAGATTCTTGTTTAGAAATTCTTTAAGGGCTGGAATTGATTTCCACATACATTTAGTAGTCTTCTCTCAATGTGCTAAACACGAATTGATGGTGCTTTCCAATGAATCCTCATGCTGAGTGAGGTAGACAAAATATTACTAAGGAAAAATCAATAACACCCCCAACTATTAGATCTAGTTCCTGATTTCAAGAAAATTTCTGAAACAAACCTGGAACTTCTGCCTCAGGACACCTGCATTTACAATGGTGAGGAGCAAATGTACCTTTTAGACAGCTTTATTCAGTGTCCACAGAACTGGGCCCACCCTATACTCAGGGATACATTTTTAGTTGTCCTAATATTACAGAAGAAAACCCTCTACATTTTCTATTGTTGAATTGAAATGAAGAAGCAGATTCTGAAATGATAAAATAAAGGAAATCAGAAGCAAAGGTATTGAAGGGCCAAGTCTATAGGCACTGGGACTGTGATCATAGAAAGACTCATGGAGATGAGGGGCCATGACTACAGACACTGGGACTGCAATCATAGAAAGACTTAACAGAGATGAGGGGTCATGTCTACAGACACTGGGAACAGACACTGGGATTGTGACCATAGAAAGACTCACAGAAATTACAAGTGTGAGGTAGGTGCTACAATAGGCTGTGATTTGGGCACAATAGTGCCCAAAAGCATTCCAGCTTTGATAAGGACAGATAGTTCATAATGGATCTCCAGGTATTGCTTTAGTGTTTTATTCCAGGAGATTGAAATAGTGTGGAGAAAACAAAGCAGAAAAATAGTTCACCTAGGTTTACTTGATTTCACAAGCACGAAGCACAGGTGCTCCCAATCAGTTGGATTTCAGGCGATATTTTAGTATATGCCCCAGGCAAATTTACAGTGAAATTAATTATTATCTGAAATTAAATTTTAATTGAGTGCCTTGTATTTTTATCTTATACTCATACTCAGGAATTCTTTAATTTAGGAGACCTGGGAAATGGCTAGAAAGGAAGGAGAGAATCTCATATCATAGGCAGTAGACCAAGGCCAGACACAGCTCTGTTCTGCCTCCTGCAGCAGCTTGGGGAGTATTTCCAGACACCTGAAAGCATGTTGTGTGTGATAATAAATCTTTCTTGTCAGCTTAACGGGACTTGGAATCACTATGGAAACAAATCTCTGGGTGTGTCTATGAGGGCTTCTCTGATTGAGTTAACTGAGGTGGGAAATCCACCCTCAATCCAGGCAGAACTGGTATAGAAGTTGCTCTCTGAAGGTAGTAAGGGGAGAGGGCCCACGGCGTGGATTGCAATTTGCTCACAGATGTTGCCATGAGAACAGATGCTGGGTTGAAGATGAGAAGAGTCTGGGGCATTGAGAAAATGGACAATATGGATTGTTCTTGGCATGAGAAAGTCAAAGTAAGCAGGTAAGAAGGACAAGGCTCTGCACCAGCACAGCTGGCCTCCCAAGGTCCTAAAAAAACATAAGAAATCATTCCTTGTATTCATCCTTCCTCCTGATGCTGCTGATTTCAAAAGACTAAATTATAGGTCAACATGGCTTCTATCAAGAGGCTTCCATTTACCTACAAGTTCACTCTGTTGACATGAATCTGAATGTGAGGTAACTGAGAAAGCCTGTGGCTACCTCTTGATGGCTGGGACAGAGGTCACTCTCCTCATGGTAGAGCTACAAGCCAGTCATGCAAATGGAATAACAAAGAAAGCTTCATGCAGAGACAACACTTGAGATACCTACAAGCTTGGAAGTAACTCCACGCAGTGACTAACAGATAGAAAAGATCAGCAGTCAATAAAACACAAGTTGGAGACGGGAAAAGAGGGCTTCAAATTTCCCTAACTTCAGTGGCAGGGAGCATTACACAGGCTTCTCCATGGCTGGGCTAGGTGAGTGTTAAAGCACATGAGCCGTCCATTGGCTCAACACATGGTCACCTAAAAATTTAACCAAATCTGCATAGGTTACCACAGCTTTAGACCAGTTCCTGCCTTGTACTAAAACAGTGGTTCTCATTCTGTGGGTGGCAATCCTTAGGAGTAGAATATAGATATCCTGCATGTCAGATATTTGAATTGAGATTCATAACCATAGAAAAAAATTATGACGTAGCAATAAAATAATTTTATGTTTGGGGTTCACCACAAAATGAGGACCTATATTAAAGGGTCACAGCATTAGGAAGGTTGAGAACTACTCCCTATAACATCTTTAGATGATGGATTTAAGACAATTTTCCCTCTCTTGGAAACCCCTCCCTCTCTTAAGAGTTTCTCTATAAACTCAATAAACTAGGCACTAAAACTCTAATTAACCCAATTAAAAAATGGGGTACTGAACTGAACAGAGAATTCACAACAGATGAACTTCGAATGGCCAGAAGACACTTAAGGTCATGCTCAACCTCCTTAGCGATCAGGGAAATGCAAATCAAAACCACTTTGAGATACCATCTTACACCTGTCAGAATAGCTAAAGTCAAAAACACCAATGATAGCCTATGCTGGAGAGGATGTGGGGTGAGGGGAACACTCATCCATTGTTGGTGGGAATGCAAACTTGTGCAGCCACTGTGGAAATCAGTGTGGCAGTTTCTCAGGAAACTGGGAGTCAACCTCCCTCAGGACCCAGCAATTCCACTCTTGGGAATATACCCTAGAGATTCCCTAGCATACTTCAAAAGCATTTGTCCAACTATGTTCATAGCAGCACTATTTGTAATAGCCAGAACCTGGAAACAGCCTAGGTGCCCCTCAATAGAAGAATGGTTAAAAAAGGTGTGGAACATATACACATTAGAGTTTTACTCAGCGGTAAAAAATAATGACATCTTGAATTTTGCATGCAAATGGATGGACATAGAAAACGCTTTACTGAGTGAGGTAAGCCAGACCCAAAAAGAGGAACACGGTATGTATTCACTCATAAGTGGATTCTAACCATAATTTAAAGGTCTTTGAGCCTATTATTCGTTATCCTAGAGAAGCTAAATAAGAAGACGAACCTGATAAAGATTATTTAGCTATCCGCCAGGAGGTAGGAAATAGTCAAGAGTCCCAGGTAACCTTGGGTGCATGGGGGGGGAGGGTTGTTGGAAGGGGAGAGGGTTAGAGAGAAGGGAGTAGGGGAGGAATGGAGAAAGCTTGGTTGACCGGGATGGTGGGAAGGGAGGAAGGATGAATATGGGATCAGGGAAGAATATATTTCAACTAAGGGAGTCATTTTAGGGTTTATAGGAAACTTGATTATATATGGGATCCCAGGTCCAAGGAGAGATTCCCAGATTGTTCTCTGGTCAGAGGAGAGGGTGCCTGAACCGGCCTTGGCCCATAACCATACTGATGAATATTTTGCTTATCATCATAGATCCTTCATCTGGCGATGGATGGCGATACAGACGGAGACCCACATTGGAGCACCGGACTGAGCCCCACAAGGTCCAAATGAGGAGCAGAAGGACAAAGAAAATGACGAAGGACTGCGAGGGATGCTATCACCCATTGATTCAAGGGGTCGGATCTAATGAGAGTTTACTAAGGGCAGTTGGACTGCGACTGAACGAGGAAGTGATCCAACCAGATTCTCTGAATGTGGCCGGATTCTTTGAATGTGGCTGGCCCGGAGTCTTTCTGAGAAGCCATTGACAATGACACTGGGACTAGTTTCCTCTGCATATACTGGATTTTTGGGATCCAGTCTGTTTGGATACTCACCTTCCTGGACCTGGAGGGAGCGGGGACGAACTTGAACTTCCCACAGGGCTTGAAACCCTGACTGCCCTTAGGGACAAAGAGGGAGGAGGAGAGGGAGGGGGGGAGTGGGAGGGTGTTGGGAAGAGGGGTGTAAATGGAAACTTTTATAATTTAATAAAATTACTTTTAAAAAAAAGAGTTTCTCTATTAATATTCTTTTGTTTCTCTTTTTCTCATTTTTCCGTAAAAATTCTCAACTTCTTGCTTTTCTGTAACAATTTTTAATGAAGGGTATCTCTGATTTGCATACTCCTATGCCCACATCTTTAATTTTCAGGGATATAAGAGCAAAACCAAGGCCACTGGTCCTAGGTCATCTCTCTTTTATGTCTGTAAACATCAGATACTAGTGTCTGCACAACTGGTCTGTGAAAGGTCCCCGTGGTGGCTATTCCTGGATGTCAACTTCATTACATCTAGAATGAACTACAATCTAGAAATGGAGAACTTACCTATGATAATTTGCTTAGTTTGAAGTGAGTGAATTTACTTCTAGTCCAGACCTTTGAGGTCGGAAGACACACGCCTTTGATCCAGACCTTGAGGCAGTAAGACATGTCTTCAAAGGATTCTTAATGTGGGAAGACATGGAAGAAGGAAGCTTTTGTTTTTTTTGCTTGCCCTTGCCTTGCTAGTACATTGATTCCTTCACTAACATTAGAGTCTACTTCTTCAGGATTCCAGAGTCTACTGAAGACCAGGTGAAAAATCAGCCTCATTGGCTCATCAAATTCTGGATTCTTGGAAATTTCCATTCATAACCAGTCCTTGTTTGAATATCTATAAGTCATTCTAATAAATTTCCTCTATATATGGGAGATATACAGATATTATATATATTGAGATATATATATATAAAGCGAAATTCATTCTATAAGTTCTCTTACTCTAGGGAACCCTGACTACTCTTCCCCCAAAAGCCCACTACTCTCATCTTTACCACTAGTACAAAGGATATCACTTTTCTTCTTCCTTTAAGATCGCCATACATTTAATGTAAATATTCATGAGTTTTATACACAGATTTAGTTCTGACCTTGCAGGCACTTGGTTTAGTACCAGAGTCACAATGTCAAAGAACAAACACACACAAATATTTGGATTTTGGGTTTTGGGGACTCATTAAAGAACCTGGTGTTGAATAGATCATCAAGTGACTTTCTGGGCAAATAGCTTCTGACAGGTTGACTGACTGTAAACTGAGGCTGAAGGATAAGAGAAATTAGTCAGAACCACTCGGTTGTTACTGAAAGAAAAGCTCATCATAGACTGTCCCAAACCTTAGAATTCATGCTTCAACCAAACTTCTATTTGATATATGTAACATGAGGGGGCCTGCTTGTTGGGGTTTCTGTCCCGCCCGGTACCCCACAACCGGCAACTCCCAAGGAAAATCACACACAGGACTCCATAAGATTATAAAACTGATTGGCCCATTAGGTCAGGCTACTTATTAGCTCTTATAACACATATTATCCCATTATCCTTATCTATGTTAGCCACACGGCTCAAATGGATGGCCCGGATGTCTGAGTTCTACATCCAGAACTGATTCAAGACTGCTGCCTGAGATGATTGAGACTCACAGGATACTTCAGTCAGGACTTGATAATAACTCTAAATTTTCTTTAGGTCCCCATAAGATTATCAGCGCCCCCAACCAGCAGGAAGTAGCCTGAAATACTATGCCCACATTCCCAACAAATGGACTATGGGTATTTGCCTTTGTTTAAAAAAAAAATAAAAAGAGGGAAATGGTGCGGGAGAATTGACTGTATTCTGTCAGTCATGTATTTTAATAAAACGCTGATTGGCGAGGCAGGAAGTATAGGTGGGAAAACCAGACAGGAAGTAGAGGTGATGCAATGAGAACAGGAGAATTCTGGGAAGCAGGAAGCTTCCTCTGCCATTCCTGCCCAGACCGCCGAAGAGGCAACATGTGAGCTGCCATGCTGAGAAAGGTACTGAGCTGTGTGGCTAACGTAGATAAGGATAATGGGGTAAATATATGTTATAAGAGCTAATAAGTAGCCTGACCTAATGGGCCAATCGGTTTAATAATCTTATGGAGTCCTGTGTGTGATTTTCCTTGGGAGTTGCCAGCTGTGGGGTACCAGGCAGGACAGAAACCCCAACAAGCAGGTCCCCTCATGTTACAGATATAAAATAAAGAAAAACACAGGTCTCAGGCCACCTGATAGTTCCAGCCTGGGAGCTTGGGTCCCTGACACCATGGTGATATGGATAAAGTAGGGTATCACTTTTTTTCTGTTTCCATGTGACTCTTGACATATTTTCTAGTCCTTGGACCCGTGTCTTCCTCAGTGACAGTCATGTCTTTACTATGTACAGTATTCTATAACTGACTCTTTTTATGTTTGTTTCATTAATTTAATTATGGATGTGTGTGCATATGTGCATGCACATTGTGTGTGTATATGTGTGCGTGTGTGTGATGCATACATGTCTGAGGAGGCCAGAGGTATCAAATCCCTCTTGGAACTTGATTTGCAGGCAGTTGAGCTGCCCGATGAGGATGCTGGAATCCCAAATCAAATCCTCTGCATGAGCATCAAGTGCTATTAAATGTTCAGACCACTCTTTAGCCTTCTGTGACTCTGAAATGTACAAAGGTTCAATGAATGCCACAAGTGGAAATATGCCATTCACAGCTGACATCCCAGGGTATCACACAGCCCGACCTGCATCCTAGAGTCCTCTTGAAGTTATATTCACATAAAAATAAAGATGTAAATGGTGTGGGACCATGGTCTGTATTCTGTCAATTATATTTTAAATAAACGCTGATTGGTCAGTAGTCAAGCAGGAAGTATAGGCAGGACAACCAGACAGGAAGTAGAGGCGGGTCAAGGAGAACAAGAGAATTCTGGGAAGAGAATGCAGTCCTGTCCAGACAAGGAAGAAGGAAGATGTGACCTGCCCTGATGAAAAAGGTAACGAGCCATGTGGCTAACATATACTAGAATAATGGGCTAATATAAGTTATAAGAGTTAATAAAAAGCCTGAGCTAAAGGGCCAATCAGTTTATAACTAATGTAGACCTCCGTGAGGTTTTCTTTGGGACATAATGACTGCGGGAACTAGACAGGACAGAAACCCTGACAACATGTAAAGGTTTTTTTTTTTTCCTTAGAAACAATGGTTCTTATAACTCTATTGATTAGCCTCATGGTCATTACAATAATTACATTTCTAGAAGCACATCACTGGTAAGCCACTGTATCAGAGCATATTTTGGAATAAGTTAATGATGGAGAGTAAAGATAATTCAAATCTACCCACAATGCTGGAATTAAAAAGTAGTTTAGAGTCCTTGTTTTGGCAGAATGACCAAATAAAAACACAGAGATGACTGGCTAAATGTGAGCTTCAAATAAACAACAACACAATGCTTTTGATGCTGCGGGTAGAGTATTTGCCCAATATGAGTGAGTGTAGTTGGAATTTTCTTTGGGCCACTAACCAGCTCCCAAATAAAAACATGGAAACTTATTATTAATTATGAATGCTTGACCTTAGCTTAGGCTTGTCCCACTAACTCTTTTAACTTAATTTAACCTGTTTCTATTCATCTATTTTTACCTTTCTTCCATCCTATACAACCTACTTTCCTGTTTCCTCTGTGTCTGGCTGACTGGTCCCTGGTGTCTCCATCATCTCCTTTTCTTTCTCTCCCAAGCTTAAATTCCTCCTCCTACTTACACTCCCTGCCCAGAAGAAGTTCTGCCTATACCTCCTCCCTCACTATTGGTCATTCAGCTTTTTGTTGAACCCATCAGCTACCTTAGGCAGGCAAGGAAAAACAGTAACACATCTTTACAAAGCTAAGTAAGCATTCTGAAACAAGTGAGGGAGGGACATTAGTACACCTGAACTTCATTTTGTGTTTTGTAGTGTGGAGCTATGGAAGCAGCAACACAGAGTACCTGAAATGGCACACGTGATCATTAGGAGTTGACAAAAATGATTTAAGGTTGAACTGGGAAGTTTCATAACTGTAACTCACTAAAACCCCCGATTTCCTAATTAAAACAATTGACTCATCGGATTCCTAAGTATTCTGCAGTAAGTATGGGAAGCATTGTTGGCTGCATGATACAGAGCTTGCAGGTTTTCATTATGCAGAGCTGGAATGAGTAACTGTGGTACCACACTGTGGGGGAACAGATAATTGCTAGAACATTAAAAATTTCTCCCACTTTTAATGACAATGTGCATATGTCATGTTTGAACTTATGAAGTGAGCTGCTTTGTGTATAATAAATTCTTTTTAGGTGCCATTCTTTGCCCTTTGTCATTGGGATAACAGGGTCTAGGAGATGTATGACTATGCCAAGGTCACATGGTGGCAGGGATGAAGCTGTCCCATCAGAAGCACTCTGGATTCTTGTTGGTGCTATTCCCAAACACCTTGTGCAATTGGTGGAGGAAACTGTTATAGTCACACTTTTCTCTTTGAATTGCAATTAAAAAATAAAGTAAAATGTTCAGGGGCTGCAGAGATAGCTCAATAGTTAAGAGCACTAGCTGCCATTGCAGAGGAACTAAGTTTGGTTCCCAACACACTTGAGAATCAAAGGTGTTTTGACGTCTCACAACTAACCGTAACTCTAACTCCATTCCATTTAATGCCTCCTTCTGATATTCCCAGGCACATGCATTCACATGCATGCATGTTGTTACTAATTGTATTAAGAGTTTTCTAATTGTAACTCCAAAAATTCTATAATACCCCATAAAGCCCAGTAAGTGATGAAGATTTGATTCTCAATTAGCTTTGCAGTTAGTTTTGAATAGGAAACAATAATGTATGGACTATGCTAATCTATTAAATTTATATAGCAGCAATTCTATTGAAAAATAAATGTCTTATCAATATGCTTGCTTAAAATACAGTGAAATGTTGGGAACTCGAAGACTCACTCTTCCATGGGAACAGTGACTTTTACTGGATCTGCCCCAGAGAATGAATTCAGAAGTCAACAGTTTTCTGCATGGCCACAGGTACTCAAATGTTCTCAGAATGGCAGCCGGGTTTGGGACAGCTGAGCAGACACAGTATGAACTTAGGAGATCTGTAGCAACTGACAAAGCAATTTCTGTTATTTGCTTCCACAAGACAAAGGAAACATCAAACTCCTGAAGAAGGTGAAAACTTTCTCCAGGTAAATATTTCTTATAGTTATCATCATTATTGTTGTTCTTGGCATATCTGTTAATGCTGTTATAATGGGGCTTCAGGCCAACTGGTGGCATTGATTGGCATGAGGGTGAAGCCTTGTAATACAGCCAAATACTGAAAGTATCATTTCCTGGTGATATATGACTGGGAGCAAAATTATTTCTCAGTCTAATGTAGTTTTTATATATTGTATTTCAATTGATCTACAAATTCGTGGACTTCTAAATAAGCGTATTGCCCTAGGATAGCTTGTGGCGATATCTTGTTTGTACAAAAAAAAACTTTTCTGAAGATCACTAGCCACTAGCTCTGCCCTCTGATCTTCAGGCAAGCTTTATTTGTACAAACAAGATGTCACCACAATAGCTTACCTTTTCCTGTCTTTAAAAGTTTGAAGTTAGTATTAAAGATTTGTTTATTATTGTGTTATGTGTATGTGTGTTTTACCAGCACGCATATATGTGTAAATGTGTATCCAGTGCCCCTTGAGACCAGAAGAGGGTACTGGATCCCTTGGAACTGTAATTACAGATGGTTGTGAGCTGCCGTATTGGCGCTGGGAATCGAACCACTAAGTCATCGCTCATCCCTGAAATTAGTAGTAATGCAAGGCATTTATTGTTGATATTGTCCATGAATGCTCATGTTCTATTTGGCCTGAAGAAGTCCAGAAGTTTGGCTGACAGACATTAGGACATGCACCCCCAATGTCCACAATACTCGTTTCCTGATACAGACATTCTCACCACCTGGCTTACTTGCATGATTTCAGTCTCAGCTCCTCGTCAGCACCTCTTACCAATATCATGTCAACCACAAAGACTGATGGCATGATAGAATTTGCACATGTGTATGCTTCCAAGACCACACACGTGAAGCAATGATGTGACTCTGTGTGTTCAGGAATGAACAACTTCTGTCTCTGAGTGGACAGTGTTGTGAGACAGTAATACTTTCCTTTATAGAGATCTAAACAAAGACAACAAACAGCTACTAGTTGTCAGAAAAACACATACAACAGAGAGAGCGAATATTATTTCAAATTCACATTTTGTGCATAAAGTATGACGTTCACCAAGTCTGGTGATTTGGCTCTGGGAGCCAAATTTGCATCCTGTGGGAAAGCAGTACATGCTCTTAACTTGTAATAAGCCATCTCTCTATTCTCAAGATATGAACTATTGCCAACCCCATTCCAAAGATTACCTCTCCTCATTTTTGGAAGATAGCTTTCCCAGAGTTAGCAGGTTTTACTATTTTTTCTTTTGGCATTTTCAGTATGCCAACCTCTCCCACTTCTGGCTTGCATTATTTGTCCTAAGAAATCTTCTTCTGATTTGACAGAGGATTCTTGCTGTATGAAACGCTTTTTTCTTGTTGCCTCTAAAATTATCTCTTTGTCTCCACTGCATGTGACAGTATCTGAGTCATCAGGCACTTATTCTGTGTCTGTCTAGAATGACATTTCAAAGCTTGTCTTCTTGGTCCTAGATTATGAAATGGTACTTAGTCCAACCTGGTGTTTGAAGAATACTTGGAGATGAATTAAAATGCAGAGTTATTAGGACAACTTTTAAAACCCACTATGTCAAATGTCCTTTAAATTATTTTTCAAAATCTCTATTCTCAGGTTCAGGAGGTCCCATTTATTTATTGTTGCTCTCAGTGTCTGTGTCACTGAGGTTATATTTAGGAAGTGGTCTCCTGTGCCCGTGCATTGAAGGCTACTTCCCACTTTCTCTATTGACATTCTTGATTAACACAAGTCATCTAGAATATAAAGCATCCTACATTAGGGTCTGCTATTAATCTATGTTCTTCCATTTTGCAGCTCCTGTCTTCTCTCTGTGGCTGGCTGGTGACTCCATCTTCTTCTTCCCAGAGTCCTCTCTGTCCCTAGAAGTCCTGTCTAACCTCTTTCTAGCTATTGGCCATTCAGCTTTTTGTTACACCTGCCTAGTGGTATATTATTTGTATTTTAGTAAATAAATTTTGCCTGAAGACCAGAGGCAAAGCTAAAGCCACTAGAGGTCAGATAATGGTGACACACACTTTTAATCCCTAGATTTGGGAGACAAAGGCAGATGGATCCATGTGAGTTCAAGGCCACCTTGGGCTACACAAGATCAATGTAGAAACAAATCCAGGTAGTAGTGCCTCACCTTTAATCCCAATACTAGGGAGTCATATACCCTTAATCCCAGCACTAGAGGAAATATAAAATGTGAGAAAAGTGGCTTCATCTAGTTAGTTTGCAGTTGCCCAGCCTTGCGCACGCACGAGCGCACCCACCCACACACACACACACACACACACACACACACACACACACACACACATATAAAATCGGCACAACTCTATACACCAAGTCACAGCAGCACTTTCAGCTGCTCATCTGCTGCTATGATCCTATGGTACTAAAAGGCAGAGAATTTTTATATTAATGACAATTAAATGATCTCAGCCTTCACTGACTGCTCTTGCGGGGGACCCAGGTTTGGTTCCCAGCACTCACATGGAGGCTCAAAACCATCTATAACTCCAGTTCCAAGAGACTCAGTGCCCTCTTCTGGCCTCTGCAAGCACTGCACATACTTAGTGCACATACATACATGTAGAGAAACACTCTTAAAGTAAAAAATAATAAATCTTAAAAAGAACAGAACAACCAACCATATGGATCCACTCATCACAATCAGGGAAATAACCAATTAATTAGAGCAAGATTTTGAAGGGATACTCACAAACCAGTGATTTTTTTGTGATATTGTTCACAATAGACAAGAGATAAAAGTAACACTTGATTATTAACAGATAGAGACAATGTGGGGGCACTGAATATGAAGCTTAGTGGTAGATCACTTGCTTAGCATGCCCAAGGCCCTAGGTTCAACCATTACCACTGCTAAGAAATATTGAAAGGCAATGATAAATCCATAAATAAATCCGTGAAAATTTTGGAATAAACACCAAAATATCATTTAATCTCAAGCAAGAAAGAAATTCTTTCATATGCTACAACATAGATGGAACATGAAGGCATTTTCCTAAATGTAGTACACCAGTACTCAAAAGAAAAGCATTATGATTCTGTTTCCATGAGGTGTCTGAAGTAGCCAAAGTCACAGAAACATAAAGTAGAATGGTGGCCACAGGGCCAGAGAAAGACAGATATGAAGTGTCCCTTTTGAGTGGGCACAGACCAGCAACACAACCATGTCAATACAGTACATCCTGAGCTACCCACTTAGGATGGTTTAAGAGAGTAAATTTTATGTTGAGTGTATCATACCATGGTTTTCCAAAGGAAAAAACTAGTTACTGTGAGACTGGAGATTACAGTCAGAAGAAAGAGAACAGTAGATTCAGTTGTCAAGCCTGCAGTCTATGCATGGAATGAATCTTGTAGCCTGGCCAAAGATTACTTCAGAATTTGCATCCAAAATTGAGGCTAAATATGTTTGTCTATGTGCAAAGCCTAAAAGAGAGTCTTTTTTTTAAATGGTGAAATGATTACTTTGCTCACTGCATCATCTCTCTAGCCCCAAGCACATAATATTTTCATTGGCAGAGGGAAAGTATAGGATGTGTACATGTAGGTTCTCACCCACCCAGTGTTGTATTGAGAGGAGATATGTGGTCCTATTGATGGCCATGCAATCAGAGCTGTGCTTCAGGTTAAACAGCTGCAGGTTCGGGCAGCTTTCTTGGCTACATGTTAAACCTCAACTCCTCATCAAAGCTGCCCAGGGATTTGTTCTCAATATGCTCTGTCCATCACATGATGTTTTAGCAGATCTTTACTCATTTAGCTGTAGACTACAGAAACTTGACAGAAACTACTCTCTTGGTATTTGATGCATGCCCAAGCTATTCCTTAGGAACAGATAATGAGGAGACCTATGATTCTACTGCTCAAAAAATATCGTGGTACACTCAAGAAATATCGTGGTACACTCAAAAGATCTGACCATGAAGGTAACCAAATGAACAACCACCTGTGCCCAGCACATGGAACGGCCGATGCCCGTTCATGTCAGACAGAGAAAAAGGATGAAGATACAGAGAAGACAATTAGGCTCTTCCTGTTAGAAGAAACCATTTGTTAGAAGACAAAGTCCCTGTCTTCTACTTTTGTTTGCTTCAGATTTATTTGCACTAATCCATAGCAGGTGTTTCATTAACATATGAATGATAACTAGTAGCTCCCAACTTTTGTGTAAAAAACAGCAGACTGAAAAACCTATTTCTTTTCCTGCAGGAAAAGATAAACGTTGCCCAGTACTTTGTGACAATTATAAGCAGGGAAACAATTAGAAAGCAGAATTTCTTGGCACTAAAAATGTTCCCTAAAGCACAAACAGTTCCCAACAGTTTGATTGGCAAGGGCTGATGGGCTTACCAGGGAGCTTCTTGGACTGTTAATATAATATGGCTTTAGGTTAGGCATTTTGGGTGCTTTAAGGGGAGTCCACCCTGCTTTTCCTGAGTCCAGGATCTATATTGTCAATGTGAGTAAGGATGTAAAGGAAGAGCCTGCTCACTAGCATCCCGAGTTCACAGTTGGAGATTTGGGAGATCTGGCAGAATACAGATCCTCATGCCCAAGTCGTCAACACTGACAACGCAGACAAAATCAAGAGAAAGTGCACTGTAAGGACAGGGAGCAGAGAGCAGAGCACACCGCTTGCTGAAGCTGGCCCTTTCCAGGCACCTTCAATCCTCCAGGGCCAAGCCCAACAGGTCAACATGGGAATTCTCTGGGTCCGATGCCCCCATGCCACCATGTGCATGAGGACAATCTACAGACCAGTGACCTTCCCTGTGACACCTTGGACAAGGTCCCCTGGGGTTTCAATGTGGGTTAGGCCATCCTCGGGCCCAGTGGCCCGTCTTACTGCACTTGAAGCATGGACCTGGTGGCTCACGCACCCCGGGAGGCGGAGGTGGGGGCAGCATGAACAGGGCGGGTCGGGTAGTCTGTCGCCTCAGCTGGCAGGGCAGGCGAAGCTACCACGTGACAGTGGTTGCGAGCCTTGTCATTTCTTGCATGGTACACCTTAAAAGCTGTCTCCAGGACTTCAGCCTGTGGGGTTAAGGGGCCTTTCTCCAAGCGTCTGAGCTTGGTCTTGATGTCTGGATAACATTGATTAAAATAATGGGTCATTAGTAGTTGTCTGCCCTCAGGGGATTCTGGGTCCAGATTTGTAAACTGTAATAGAGCTTTTGTAAGGCGTTCTAAAAATGCAGAAGGATTTTCCTTTGTATCCTGAATTATCTCTGAGAGTTGAGAATAATTTACCGGTTTGAGGGCAGCCTTCAGGTGGTCTGTAAGGAGACAAGTTAAAAATCGGTCTTTGGCCAAGATCCCACCTGTAGTGTTATAATCCCAGTGTGGCTCTTGGTCTGGGACTGCCTCCGCGCCAGGGGGGTGGGAGGCAAGTGTCTGGTGAACTTCATCCGCGTGTTGTCTGGCCTGATCCCAGACTCGCCTGCGTTCCTCGGGAAGTAAGTTATTAGACAGGATCATAAAGATATCATGGAAAGTGAGATTATAGGACTGAGTGATGTATTGAAATTATTTTATGAAAGTAGTGGGATTAGATGTATAGGACCCAAGTAATTCAGCTATATGAGAGAGTTCCGACAGGGAGAATGGAACGTTAACCCTAACCAATCCGTCAGCGCCAGCCACCTCCCTCAGTGGCAGGATGGCAGCAGGCTTGGCTTGGTTAGAATTAGGCTCCATGGCGGCCCGCGAACGCGTGAGCGGAGGAGTGAAGGAAGATGCTAGCACAAGGCAGCTGGTACGAGAGGAAGGGGAATTTAACAAGGCTTTGGAAGCCCGAGGAGGCGGGGTAGGGCGAGAGCGGGAAGGGGATGGTGAGGACGTATCCGACGAGGGTTTTGGTGATCTATGAGACCTGCGATGAGAAGAGGGGGAGGGAGAGGAAGCAAAACTGGAGGCGCTGGATGAGGACCTGCTAACAGGAGAGGGAGAACGGTGCTTAGATTTTGAATGGGATTTGTGTGAGGTTTGTTTATGATCGGACCTTTTTGGGGACCTAGAACAGAAGTTAGGTGAAGTCTTCTTATGACCAGACTTGGAAGGAGATTTACGTGAGACTTCCAGAGACCTGGAACTGGAATGTTTATGTGAAGTTGTGTTTGACCTGGTGGGGGGGGGGGGGGAGTTAGCCCTCCGGGGCCACAAAGGCGGAGGTTCATCAGCTGGGTCCATAGCAGGAACTGAGGGTTCCAAAGGAGAAGGCATAGCAAGAAACATGTGGGCAGGAGAGCAGTGGGAAAGAACAGAGGGGTCAGTCTTAAGGGCCATATAGAAGAAAGCAGAGACATAGGAGAGTTCCTTCCATCTGCCTGTACGATTGCAATAATTTGATAACTCCCATAAAATGTCGGGGTCGAAGGTGCCGTTAGGTGGCCATTTACAGTTTCCCTCTAAGGTATACCGGGGCCATTTTTTTGAGCATAGACGGATGAGTGTGGAAGTCTGGAGGAAAGGCATCAAAGCGTGAGGCTGGAGGGCATCCAAAAGACGTCCCAGCGGGGAGTTTGGAGTGATAGTCTTATACGGCTTGCCCCCCATAGCTAAGACCATGAAAACACCTGCTAAAAAGACCGTGGTACCTCAATCCGTTAAGGTGAGATGAAGATAGATGACTAGAACAACCTAACCTCAAAAACAGGTGTCCGTGTTAATGAGTGGGTTGCTACTGGCCAAACCGGATCAGCCTTTACGTCTCTGAGAAAGGTAGGAAAGAAGAAAAGAATGAAATAAGAAGAAGGTGAACTAGAGGTCCCGGACCTCTAGCGAGCTTAGCAAAGGGAGCAAGTTGGGAATGAATGCTAGCGAAAGGGACCCCCAGGCCCCAAGGACCCTAAAAACAGCGGAGGTACCGGTCAATCCCCGTGTTAAGAGGGTTGGAAGCTAGCTGGAAAGGGGTCACTCACAATTGGAAGCCGGTGTTGTTCGGAGGAGCACGCCCAGGCAGACAGAACACGTGGGTCATTGTAGAGATCCTCGGTCCTGTTCATGTCCCGGGGATGTAGCCGGATGCTCAGGCAGGCGCCCGGCCTGAGCCAGCCGACTGTTGAGTCCCGGTCGAGTCTCGGCATCAAATGTTGTTCTTTCTGCGGAATATGAAATAGACCACGAGGTACAAACAAACCCACGTATAGCTTTATTATAGGAAAGGGGCGTGAGGACGGTGCAGGCTGGGAGCAGAAAGGGGGGAAAAGAGGAGGGGCACCGCGGTTCTGCCTTTTTAAAGACCAATCCAGCATACGCGTGCATCTGACGCTGCTGCGTTCTGCGTCCCTGTTGGATTGTGGGTGCTAGTGATTTTGGGGAAATGAAGTCTTTTGAGTCAGGCGGACCACACTTCACTCTGCGCCTGCACATAGGGGCCTCCTGGGGAATGCAGTTCCCCAGGAGAATAACATTTATCATTTTGACCAAACACCTGAGATGATCAACTCACGGGGAAGGAAGGTTTGCATGGGGTCACTGTTCTGGAAGTTCTAGCCTGTGGTCCACTATCACATTGCTTTGGGAACTGTGTCAAGGTGGTACAGTATGGCAGAGGTCATGGAAGACAAAACTCTTTTCTCGTAGAAACCTGGAAACAAACAGAAAGAAGAAGACGCCCCTCCCAAGGTCACAGACCAACAATCTGACCTCCTCCCAGAGGACAGTAAGGTTTCAGAACCATGGACTGGGGAGGACCAAGCCTTCAACACCCTGGCCTTTGGAGAACATGACCTAAACTGCACTGTTTGTTATGGTCACGATGAGTCTTAGACATCATGCTGCTTTCACAATCAATGGAGCACAGTGCCAGAACACAGTAACCGCTTGCTGCTGTTTTTATTATTAGCAGTCTCTTGATGTAATATCATGTTAGAACCAACTAAATATATGATCCACCTCATCATAAATCCCTCCAACTAAGCTCAAGGGTGGGTAGATTGAGCACTGCGAAACATGCGATATCCCTTGGAAGCTCTGACATGCAGTAAGAGTAAAACCTCAAGGCCCTGAAGATGAGGAGGAGGACCCTTCTTCCAACTGGCCTGCCTCTAGTGAGAGTCTGCCAGGCCCCTCGGTACTTAAGTAAAGCTCCTTGTAAGATTCAAACACTGTTCCCCTAAAATTCTGGCAGTGTTGGTGAAGATCATGGCCCCGCCCACCCTAGCAGCAGGCTGTGATGAGAATTGTATACCTCAGTTCTACCTTCTCCCTCCCACTGCTCTCTGCATTTTGATAAAGCCTTGAGCCCACAACCCACAGCCTTATCAGTAAGATCTCCGAATATTTACTCCTTTCCAGACCTGCTTTTTAAACAACCTTAGCTATGTATTCAACCTTGCATCTGAAGGGAAAAAATTAGATGTTAAGATGAAAGTAATTAATGGGAATATCACTGCACAAGAATGAAGAATTCCTTCAGAGTCGAGAAAGGAAACCCCTCGGACCTCCATTCCATCATGAGAATCATGTTTGTGGATGAAAATATTACCTGCAGGATTCTCCAGTTTTTACAGTGCTAACTTCTATAATTTCTATTTTGAAAAGCATGCTGGTTTTATTCACCACAGGACAATGGAAATTTGTGAGAGATGAAAATGTGTTAATCATTTCTTGAGTGAATTCTGCATCTCCCAAATGCGTGTCTGCCAGCTCTTCTTCCTGGCATTCCAGGAAAGAGGTTGTGTTTCCTTTAAGTTTTAAAACAGACTTTTATTTTATGTTTATGGGTGTATGTTTACATATATGTTTGCACACCATGTGTATGCAGTGTCTGTAGGGGTCAGAAGAGGGCATCTGATCTCCAGGAACTGGAATTACAGACTGTTGTGAGCCACTGCGAAGTGCTGGGAACCAAACCCAGGTCCTCTGCAAGAGCAGCAGATCTCCCAAGGGGACTCCTCTGGCAGGAGCCTATCACCTTCCTTGTCTTTGTCTGGATTATACAATCCCCTGCAATGACCAAAAGCAGTCCTTTGCTGGGAAGGGGGAAGGAAACTGCTCCATTCCCAAACATGTAAGAAAAGAAAAACCCAAACCTCAGAGCATATCCGGACATCATATTAGGGCCGCCATTCCACCTGAGTGGGGAGTCTGTTTCTTTGTGTGTTGTTTGTGTGTGTGTGTGCACACATGTGCATGTATATGTATGTGTTTCACTTTCAATAAAATCTGAGTTCAAAGAGACCTTATTTTCCTGCCTTTTTATTCTTTAAATGGTTGGAGGAAAAGAATCCACTCCTGCAGCCCTAGAGAACATCGTCCTAACTGTGTCAATCTTGCCATGAACACAAATTTAATAAACAAAACGACTCACTTGTTGTAAGCTCAAAAGAGCCAATCAGTGAGCTTCCAGTTAGTTCTACCACATTTTGGCTCTTTACATAAATAAATAACATGGGTTCTGAAGATTCAGACTCAGGCCATCAGGTTTGCACATCAAGAGTTGATCACCCACTGAGAGCTCTCCATTGTTTCCAACAATGTCACATATACGGAGTTCAAGAAGTAACATAAGCTAATGAACCTTTATCTCCACTGATTCCCTGGACAAACCTTCAACACTTCTGGCTTCTGCAGGCAACAGGCTCGCAACTGATGCAGAGGCACGCATGCAGGCAAAGCACCCACACACTTAAATACAACTTAAGCAAACAACAAACAAAACAACAAAAAGAATTTCTCAGACTGAAAATATTGAGGAAATGTCCCAATTTCATCGCGAGTCTTCAGGACCTTTTACCTTTGCTTCACACCTTTGGTGAAGACTGGAAGTCACACACAGGGCTTGACATCAGGAGGGAACAGGGGTAGGATTTGGTTGCACTTCTTGTCAACTAACTGATTGCATGCTTGGCCATCATTCTTCCCCGGGAGTCAGTGGGAATCAGACATTTGCACACTTTTGGAAGGCAATAGAAATCTTGAAACAGGTACAGGCGAGGGGAGGATTTTGACAGGGTCTCATTCTGTTGACCAGGCTAACCTAAAACACACTATGTCTCTCAGGCTGATTTTGAATCTGTGGCTATGCTCCTGCCTCAGTCTTGCAGGTGCTGAGGATTACAGATGTGAACTGCCACACATCTTTCTTTTTTAAATTCACCTTCTTTGCTTAGAGTCCACACTCTGAGAGTTACTTATGCCACATGGGACAAGAAAATGGATTTGCATTTAATATAGACCACAGTAAGAGGTTTGGGCTTCAGGATTAGAGCAAATTGTTGTGTTCTGAGTCTTGGACTTCATGGCTGCACGTGACCTTGAACAAGTCACATAACCTCTTGTGACCATACTGTCACTGAACTATGGAGCAACTGGAAGCAAAATAATAAACGACATGGAAACTGCATAGTTAGGTTCGTCATTTAACTACTTTAAGCCTCTATTCTTTCCTAACTCACCATGTTGATATGAACATAAAAATAGATCTTAAGATACCACGTGGTTTTGCACGTATGAAGCCCTTGATAAATACCACCCGCTCATTTTTCGCTCTGACTTTTCAACAGGGCTGCACACCAGTCTCTTCGGAATGATCGTCGGAGACACTGCCATCTCGCGCAGTATCCGACCTCCTTCACATTTCCCTCTGTTTCAGAAGTTCCGCTGGCGATTTCCTCACCGCTTCTGACTTGCTGAAGAAACAAATATTTAAGGCAAACAGACAGTTCTTCCTCCAGATCTTTGCTCCTAAAAGGAAAATGTTATACGGCAGCTTGGAGTTTTCAGTGCTGTGCCCTTGGAGGAGGAACTTTGAAAAGGTGTGTCTTTGCTGCCCTCTACTGCCGGCCACAAGTTCAGGAACTGGGCGCAAAGGCAAAGATGCCGCCCTGGGAACAGCAGCGGTGATGAGCTCGCCTAAGTGTCACGGTGTGTGAGCCCAAGAGCGCCTATGCACACCTTAGTTCCGATCATCCGTTCAATTTTCTCCTCACTGTGTTGACTCTCAACCAGAGACAATGTTTCTTTAAGCAAAATCAAAGCAGCAGCACAAAGAATTATCAAAGTCCTTTCTTGCTTTGAGGTAGCAGCTGGGGCTGATGTGTGACAGGCATCTGGGAGGAAGGATCGCCGTTAGCCGTCAGGAGTGTGCTAGGTGCTTCTGAGAGGAGCTTTTTTGCTCCTGTGACATTCGTCTATTCCTGGAGCAGAAAAGAAATGGCCCCAAACAGATGGACCTGGTTGAACTTCATCCAAAGAGAAGACAAAATAGGTTAAGTGCAAGACCTTTGTATCACATCTTTGACTGGCACTTATTGTGAGCCACTTTTTTCAGGCAGGAGAGCACCCTAGATTTCTTAGGCTGTCTGGAGAGATGGCTTCACAGCTAATGAATCCATATTTCTTTTCAAGAGGACCAGAGTTCTGTTCCCAGTATTCAGGGAACAGGGTGACTTACTACCTGGAACTCTAGCTCCAGGTGATCTGATGCTCTCTTCTGGCCTGTGTGGGTACATACACAGATAAATAAAAAAAATAAACAGATCCAGAGGGCCTTCCGAGTGGTGAGTTGATTCGGGCCACGGCAGGGGCCCCGGTGAGGGGGAGCTAGGACTTTCCCCGACCCCATAGACTCCCAGGTCAGCCTGCCCTGCTGGCTCCACCCTGCTAGCTTCCCGCCAGCCATCCCAGCTTCCATCCAGAGGGCCTTCTGAGTGCTTCCCGCCAGCCATCCCAGCTTCCATCCAGAGGGCCTTCGGAGTGGTGAGTTGATTCGGGCCCGCGGCAGGGGCCCAACAAGGAGGAGCTAGGACTTTCCCCGACCCCATAGACTCCCAGGTCAGCCTGCCCTGCTGGCTCCACCCTGCTAGCTTCCCGCCAGCCATCCCAGCTTCCATCCAGAGGGCCTTCCCGAGTGGTGAGTTGATTCGGGCCACGGCAGGGGCCCCAGCGAGGGGAAGCTAGGACTTTCCCCGACCCCATAGACTCCCAGGTCAGCCTGCCCTGCTGGCTCCACCCTGCTAGCTTCCCGCCAGCCATCCCAGCTTCCATCCAGAGGGCCTTCCGAGTGGTGAGTTGATTCGGGCCACGGCAGGGGCCCGGCGAGGGGGAGCTAGGACTTTCCCCGACCCCATAGACCCCCAGGTCAGCCTGCTCTACCTGCTCCACCCTGCTAGCTTCCCGCCAGCCATCCCAGCTTCCATCCAGAGGGCCTTCGGAGTGGTGAGTTGATTCGGGCCCGCGGCAGGGGCCCAGCGAGGAGGAGCTAGGACTTGCCCCGACCCCATAGACTCCCAGGTCAGCCTGCAGTGCTGTGTCCACACTGCTAGGCTCTCCCGCCTGCCATCCCAGCTTCCATCCAGGTACAAATTTCTATATTTCTCCCCTCCCACTGAGGCCATAAAATTTCCCCAGTTCAGCTGCCTTGCACACTGGGCCTGCTCTGTAGGGGCATCCCGGAAAGAGGGAGTGCCTGTGCTTCAATACCCTGCCTGGGGAAAGGTAGGCATTCTGTCAGTGAACTCCCTGCCCAACAAGGGAACCTGACCCGATACCAGAAGTTCCAATAGAGAGCATTGGATCGAAGAGATGGGCAGACGCCAAGGCAAGACCTCCTCCAACAATCTGAAAAACAACATGAAAATATCAGATCCCAACGACCCTACAACAGAAGGATTTGAGCACTCTAACCCAGATGAAGTGGAAAAAAGTGCCATTATGAAAGCAATAGAGTCCCTTAAACAGGATATGAATAACTCCCTTAAGGAACTGGACGAGAAGTATAACAAAAAGTTTGAAGAAATGAGTATAGAAATGGATGAGAAATATAACAAAAAGTTTGAAGAAATAAGTAAATCCGTGAGTGATACCCTGAGAAACCAAGAAAAAACAATCAAACAAGTAAAGGAAACAGTCCAAGAATTGAAAACTGAAATGGAGGCAATGAAGAAAACACAAAACGAGAACCGGCTGGATATGGAAAACCTAGGTAAACGAGCGGAGACTACAGAATCAAGCATAACCAATAGAATACAAGAGATAGAAGAACGAATCTCAGATTCTGAAGATACCATAGAGAAAATAAATGCTCTGGTCAGAGAAAACGGCAAATCCAACAAATTCTCTTCACAAAACATTCAGGAAATCTGGGACACAATAAAAAAACCAAATCTAAGAATAATAGGGATTGAAGAAGGAGAAGAACTGCAGATCAAAGGCCCAGAAAATATATTCAACAAAATTATAGAAGAAAACTTTCCCAACCTAAAGAACGATATTCCTATGAAGGTTCAAGAAGCATACAGAACACCGATTAGATTGGATCAGAAAAAAACATCCCCGCGTCATATAATAATCAAAACACAAAACATAAATATTAAAGAAAAAATTTTAAGAGCTGCAAAGGAAAAAGGTCAAGTAACTTATAAAGGTAAACCTATCAGGCTTACACCGGATTTCTCTATGGAAACCATGAAAGCCAGAAGATCCTGGATAGAGGTACTGCAGAAACTAAGAGACCATGGATGCAAACCCAGACTAATATACCCTGCCAAGCTACTGTTCACTATCAACGGAGAAAACAAAATATTCCAGGATAAAAACAAATTTAAACAATACGTAGCTACTAATCCAGCCTTACAGAGAATATTAGAAGGAAAATCACTACCGAAGGAATCCAACATTCCCAACACGGCCTACAATAACTCGAACATCTAGCGACCATTCACAAGCACAAATTAAAGAAGAAAAACACATATACTCTACTACCTAACAAAAAAAAAAAATGACCGGAGTCAACAACCACTGGTCATTAATATCACTTAATATCAATGGACTCAATTCACCTATAAAGAGGCACAGACTTAGAGATTGGATACGAAAACAGGATCCAACATTCTGCTGTTTACAAGAAACACACCTCAACCACAAAGACAGACACCTACTCAGAGTAAAGGGTTGGGAAAAGGTTTTCCAAGCAAATGGACCTAAGAAACAAGCGGGCGTGGCCATTCTAATATCTAACAAAATCGACTTCAAACTAAAATCAATCAGAAGAAATGGAGATGGACATTTCATACTCATAACTGGAACAATTCATCAGGAGGAAGTCTCAATCCTGAATATCTATGCTCCTAATATAAAGGCACCCACATATGTAAAAGAAACTCTTCTAGAACTCAAGGCGGTCATCAAACCACACACACTAATAGTAGGAGACTTCAACACTCCTCTCTCACCAATGGAAAGGTCAATCAGACAGAAACCAAACAGAGAATTGAGAGACCTATTGGAGGTATTGAATCAAATGGACTTAACAGACATCTATAGAACACTCCACCCAAATAGGAAAGAATATACCTTTTTCTCTGCAGCTCATGGAACCTTCTCGAAAATTGACCACATACTCGGTAACAAAGTAAACTTCCACAGATACAAAAAAATATTAGTAACTACCTGTGTCTTGTCAGATCACCAGGGACTAAAATTAGAATTCAACAACAATGCTCCCCCCAGGAAGCCAACAAACTCATGGAAACTGAACAGTCAACTACTAAATCACCCCTGGGTCAAGGAAGAAATAAAGAAAGAAATTAAACTCTTCCTTGAATTTAATGAAAACAAAGACACAACATACTCAAACCTATGGGACACTATGAAAGCAGTGCTAAGAGGAAAGTTCATAGCACTAAGTGCCCAATTAAAGAAAGCAGAGAAAGCACACATTGGAGAATTAACAGCACAATTGAAAGATCTAGAAAAAAAAGAAGCTGATTCACCCAGGAGGTCTAGAAGACTGGAAATAATCAAACTGAGGGCTGAAATCAACAAAATAGAAACAGAGAAAACAATCCAAAGAATCAATGAATCAAAAAGCTGGTTCTTGGAGAAAATCAACAAGATTGACAAACCCCTAGCCAAGTCAATCAAACGGCAGAGAGAGAACATTCTGATTCTAATAAGATCAGAAATGAAAAGGGGGACATAACCACAGATGCAGAGGAAATTCAGAGAATCATTAGATCTTACTATGAAAGTTTATATGCCACAAAGTTGGAAAATGTAAAAGAAATGGACATTTTTTTAGATAAGTACCATATACCAAAGTTGAACCAAGAACAGGTGAACAATCTAAATAGACCTGTTAGTCGCGAAGAATTAGAAGCTGTTATCAAAAATCTCCCTACCAAAAAAAGCCCAGGACCAGATGGTTTCAATGCAGAATTCTACCAGAACTTCCAGGAAGAGCTAATACCTATACTCCTTAACGTATTCCACAATATAGAAACAGAAGAGTCATTGCCTAACTCCTTTTATGAAGCTACAGTTACCCTAATACCAAAACCACACAAAGACACAACCAAGAAAGAGAATTACAGGCCAATCTCACTCATGAACATCGACGCGAAAATTCTCAATAAAATACTGGCAAACCGAATCCAAGAGCACATTAGAAAAATTATCCATTATGATCAAGTCGGCTTCATTCCAGAGATGCAGGGATGGTTCAACATACGCAAATCTATCAATGTAATCCATCATATAAATAAACTGAAAGAAAAAAACCATATGATCATCTCACTAGATGCTGAAAAGGCATTTGACAAAATTCAACACCCATTTATGATAAAGGTGTTGGAGAGACTGGGGATACAAGGATCATACCTAAATATAATAAAAGCAATATACAGCAAGCCGACAGCTAACATCAAACTGAATGGAGAGAAACTCAAAGCCTTTCCACTAAAATCAGGAACGCGACAAGGCTGTCCACTCTCTCCATACCTCTTCAATATAGTGCTTGAAGTTCTAGCAATAGCAATAAGACAACATAAGGAGATCAAGGGGATTCGAATTGGAAAGGATGAAGTTAAACTTTCGTTATTTGCTGACGATATGATAGTTTACATAAGTGACCCCAAAAACTCTACCAAAGAACTCCTACAGCTGATAAACACCTTTAGTAACGTGGCAGGATACAAGATCAACTCCAAAAAATCAGTGGCCCTCCTATACACAAAGGATAAAGAAGCAGAGAGGGAAATCAGAGAAGCATCACCTTTCATGATAGCCACAAACACCATAAAATATCTTGGGGTTACTCTAACCAAGGAAGTGAAAGACCTATTTGACAAAAACTTTAAGTCTTTGAAGAAAGAAATTGAGGAGGATACCAGAAAATGGAAAGACCTCCCCTGCTCTTGGATTGGGAGAATCAACATAGTAAAAATGGCAATTCTACCAAAAGCAATCTATAGATTCAATGCAATCCCCATCAAAATCCCATCAAACTTCTTCACAGACCTTGAGAGAACAATAATCAAGTTTATATGGCAAAACAAAAAACCCAGGATAGCCAAAACAATCTTATATAATAAAAGAACTTCTGGAGGCATTACCATCCCTGACTTCAAACTCTATTATAGAGCTACAGTATTGAAAACAGCTTGGTATTGGCATAAGAACAGAGAAGTCGACCTATGGAATCGAATAGAAGACCCAGATATTAACCCACAAACTTATGAACACCTAATTTTCGACAAGGGAGCTAAAGGTATACAATGGAAGAAGGAAAGCATCTTTAACAAATGGTGCTGGCATAACTGGATGTCAACCTGTAAAAAAATGAAAGTAGATCCATATCTATCACCATGCACAAAAATCAAGTCCAAATGGATTAAAGACATCAACATTAATCCGTCCACTTTGAACCTGATAGAAGAGAAAGTGGGAAGTAGTCTACAAGATTTAGGCACAGGAGGCTTCTTCCTAAGTAGGACCCCAGCAGCACAGACAATAAGAGAAACAATGAATAAATGGGATCTACTGAAACTGGGAAGCTTCTGTAAAGCAAAGGACACTGTCAGTAGGACAAAAAGGCTGCCTTCTGACTGGGAGAAGATCTTCACCAACCCCTCATCAGACAAAGGTCTGATCTCCAAAATATACAAAGAACTCAAGAAACTAGGCACTAAAACTCTAATTAACCCAATTAAAAAATGGGGTACTGAACTTAACAGAGAATTCACAACAGATGAACTTCGAATGGCCAGAAGACACTTAAGGTCATGCTCAACCTCCTTAGCGATCAGGGAAATGCAAATCAAAACCACTTTGAGATACCATCTTACACCTGTCAGAATAGCTAAAGTCAAAAACACCAATGATATCCTATGCTGGAGAGGATGTGGGGTGAGGGGAACACTCATCCATTGTTGGTGGGAATGCAAACTCGTGCAGCCACTGTGGAAATCAGTGTGGCGGTTTCTCAGGAAACTGGGAGTCAATCTCCCTCAGGACCCAGCAATTCCACTCTTGGGAATATACCCTAAAGATTCCCGATCATACTACAAAAGCATTTGTTCTACTATGTTCATAGCAGCACTATTTGTAATAGCCAGAACCTGGAAACAGCCTAGGTGCCCCTCAATAGAAGAATGGTTAAAAAAGGTGTGGAACATATACACATTAGAGTTTTACTCAGCGGTAAAAAACAATGACATCTTGAATTTTGCATGCAAATGGATGGAAATAGAAAACGCTTTACTGAGTGAGGTAAGCCAGACCCAAAAAGAGGAACACGGTATGTATTCACTCATAAGTGGATTCTAACCATAATTAAAGGTCTTTGAGCCTATTATTCGTGATCCTAGAGAAGCTAAATAAGAAGATGAACCTGATGAAGATTATTTAGCTATCCACCAGGAGGTAGGAAATAGACAAGAGTCCCAGGTAACCTCGGGTGCATGGGGGGGAGGGAGGGTCGATGGAAGGGGAGAAGGTTAGAGAGAAGGGAGTAGGGGAAGAAAGGGGAAAGCTTGGTGGCCTGGGATGGGGGGGGAGGGAGGAAGGATGAATATGGGATCAGGGAAGATTATATTTCAACTAAGGGACCCATTTTAGGGTTTACAGGAGACTTGATTATATATGGGATCCCAGGTCCAAGGAGAGATCCCCCAGATTGCTCTCTGGACAGAGGAGTGTGTGCCTGAATCGGCCGTGTCCCATGTCCATACTGATGTATATTTTGCTTATCACCATAGATCCTGCATCTGACGAAGGACGGCGATACAGTCGGTGACCCATATTGCAGCACCGGACTGAGCCCCCCGAGGTCCAAATGAGGAGCAGAAGGAGGAAGAACATGAAAAACGAAATCAGTACTGCGAGGGATGCTATCACCCACTGATACAAGGGAACGGATCTGATGAGAGTTTACCAAGGCCAGTTGGACTGGGACTGAAAGAGGACATGATCTAACCAGACTCTCCGAATTTGGCCGGATTCTCTGACTGTGGCTGACCCGAAGTCTTTCTGAAAAGCCATTGACTATGACACTGGGACCTATTTCCTCTACATATAATGGATTTTGGGGATCCAGTCTGTTTGGACACTCACCTTCCTGGACCTGGAGGGAGGGGGAAGGAACTGGAACTTCCCACAGGGCAGGAAACCCTGACTGCCCTGGGGGACGAAGAGGGAGGAGGAGGGGGAGTAGGGGGAGTGGGAGGGTGTTGGGAGGGGGGGGTGGAAATGGAAACTTTTATAATTTAATAAAATTTACTAAAAAAAATAAATAAATAAATAAATAAACACTAAAAAAAATGAAAACGAGGGCCTGGAGATATGGCTCCATGATTGAGTGCTGGCAGATCTTCTAGAAGACCTGGGTTTGATTCTCAGCACCTGTATGGCAGCTCTCAATCATCTAACTCCAGTAGCGGGGATCTGATGCCCTGTTCTAGCCTCCAACAGCACCAGGCCTGCATGTGATGCCGAGACGTGCCGGCAAAACACCTATGTGCATAAAACATAACTTAAGCAAATAGCAAAATGAATCTCTCAGGCTATAAAAACTGAGGAAGTTTCCCAATTTCATCACAAGTCTGTTGCTTATTTCACCTCAGTTATCTAAGTAATGCATGCAAAATGCCTCAGAGTTGTGATAATGAAGGTGGCAAGGGCTGGTGGGATGGCTCAGTGGGTAAGGCTACTTGCCACCAAGCCTGATGGTGTTCAACTCTGAATGAACCCATATGATAGAAGGAGAGGAGCAACTCCTCCAAGTTGTCCTCCAGCCTATGCACACACACCACACACACACACACACACACACACACACACACACACACACACAAACACAAACACCTATTTTTTTTTAATTGAAATGCTAAAAAGAGAAAAAGGATGCGAGGACAAACTTGCTTGCACCTCTATTCTACTTTGTTCTTACTAAGGGGCATGGTCTCCACACAAGACACCATTTGCACTACCCCATGAATCTTCATTAGGTCTTAATGAAGGCAGATTTTCCAGGGCTATCTATCAGAACCCAGCCCCTAATCTCCTATTGTATTATACCACATTTGCTAGACTGATGATTAATTTCTTATTTTCCCTTGTGGTGATATCTTTTTCTGAAAATACTGCTTGCCTATGAAGAATGTAATTGCAATGAGTCTTTTTTCCGTTCCACCAGCCAGCTCCCTAATACTGGCACAGAGACTTCTTATTAATTATGAAAGCTTAGCCTATATCTTAGGCTGTTCCTAACTTGCTCTTATAACTTAAATTAACTCATACTTTTATTAATCTACATTCTACCACATGGCTTTTACTTCTCTCCCATTTTGTGTGTTTGACTTCTTCAGTGACTGACTGGCTTCTCTGTCTCTCTTCTTCCCAGAGTCCTCTCTGTGTTCATACCTATACAGAATCCCACCTCCACCTCCTGCCTAGCTATTGGCCATTTAGATCTTTATTAAGCCAATCACAGCAATATATCTTCACACAGTGTACTAATATCACACAACAGAAAGGTCTCAACTTTTGCCTAACCTTGCAATCAAGTTAATATGTCCTGAGATCATTTGTGGTTGTATAATTAACCTGCTGTCCTAAGTCACTCTGGTGTGGAAGAATTGTCTGTATTCTGTCAATCATGTTTTAAATAAACGCTGATTGGCCAGGCAGGAAGTATAGTCGGGTCAACCAGACAGGAAGTAAAGGTGGGACAATGAGACCAGGAGTATTCTGGGAAGAAGGAAGCTCTTCCCCCAGTCCTGCCCAGATCACGGAAGAAGCAATATGTGACCTGCCCCACTGAAAAAAGGTGCCGGGACTTGTGGCTAATATATACTAGAATAATGGGTTAATATAAGTTATAAGAGCTAATAAGAAGCCTGAGCTAATGGGCCAATCAGATTATAACTTATGTAGAACTCTGTGTGATTATTCTTTGGGATTTACCGGCTATGGAAACTGGGCAGGACAGAAACCCCAACAAGCAGGACCTCATGTTACATCACTCTGTCTAAGTTTAAACTGTCCTTAAGTGATCAATGTAACCAATCTTACTATGTCTTGGATTTCCCATGGAATCTGTTCTTACAACCTAAGCTAAATTCATAGCTTTAATCTTAAACTATGTACTCTTCCATGCCTCTGGCCCATAATAGTGTATGTGTATGCTATGAACACTGAATAACTTGTGGAGAGCAAACTTAAATAACAAATAACTCATACATGTTGGAGGCAGTTTGTGGATATGGTTTGCTAACATCTGTGTGTGGTTTCAAAGGCTATTCTGGATCACAGACATCAGTAATTTCTTCTTTTGTAAATTCCATTAAAGGTTTCTGCAGAAATGTATCTCTCATTCATTAACCCATAGTGTGTTTTCTGAGTTGCTCAGTAATACAGAACAAAATCCTTTTTTAAGAACAGGAAACATAAACAGGTAGCAAGAAACACACAACAGACAGATCACAGACTATGAATTACAGACAAACAGAAGACACAGAGAGAAAAATGAAGAATTCAATTTTGGACTTTCTCTTGGTCTCAACCATTCCAAATGGGAGGCTCTTGTTTCGTTCTTTAATGTGTCATTGACACAGCCTTTTGACAGTAAGTTCTAGGAAAGCAGGGTCACTGACTTTGTCTGAGCAATTGCACCTACTCTTGAAGACAGGTCTGGTACGCAAGGCAGCCACTGAATAAGTGAGGAAAGGGAAAGCTGTTCGGTGCTTGCAATCACGTACTCAGAGATAAACCTGTCACTCACTATCCTCTGACTGAAACAGACTATCTCACAGAGATCACCAATCCTCTCAGAGAAGATGAGCTGGGACTATGGTGCCTGAAAAAGGTCAAAAATCATTTCATCTAAAGCCCAATCTACTATCTTAGCCCCTTTTCTCACTAAAACTAAACTTACTTATGGTTTAGTTTCTGCCAATATAAACTTTGAGTGATGTGTAAGTGGTTAATCCATTTTGGGATCTGTGTTGGGAAATTGATTGACAGAGAAGTTTTAGAGATAGAATGGGATGATCTTGCTACTTCCTACTACAATTTTGTTCCTCATACTTGATTGTTATCCTGAAAAATCTATCCCACATGTGAATCTGAATTGCAATAAAAGTCTTTATCTGGTTGTGGACAAAGGAAGATATGTCTTTCCTTGCAACTACAGGAAACAAGATTAGAGAACGCAAAGACAAAGCCTGGAAAGATGAGCTTTGTGAGATAGGATGCTGTTCTCACGGACAGACCTGCTTTCCCACTAAGCATCTACTGAGTACTACAGGATAGACCCGACAGTAAGATGACGATTTTCTCTGTGCAAATGGCTTCCCATTCAGCACCTGACGTCCATGGAATGAGGGATGGAAGACTGGAGCGGAAAGTGGGGACAAGGATAGTAAACACAGGAAGGGCAATGATGAGTCTAAAAGCTAAGATTCTTCCTGCCACCAGAACCAACTCTGTTTCAAAATCATACATTAAAGATTTTAGGCATTCCTGTGCTTTAAGTTCACTGGCAATAATAGCGAGCCCATACCATTCTTGGTTGCGTTGCCAGGAATACACTAAATATTTGTGATATAAAAACTGTCATGGAGAAACCAAGGGAACATGCTTTGCAGTTTATTTACAAAAGTAGCATGTCCTACTGGCTATTGTTATCCTAGAATAATGACAATTAGATGATATTTTATTTTCGGAGATGTTGATTAAGGGTGTTAATGTAGTCCACTTTCATTGGTGGGTCAAGAAAGCCATGTGAAAAAGGACACATACCACATACACACACACACGTATACAATTTTTTTTCCACTTGGAGTGTTCTAGATACAATCTGTGATGCAGTACAGAATATTTTGAGGGTGAAAAATGGCTATGTAATATAAAGTATTCTACAGCACTCAGGAAAATGAAATACCATGAACAGATAAAATGAAGAGGGCAATTAAACACCTGACAGCAGTAATTCTGTGGATTTTGTGTGATTTAAGGAGCACATCCCAGACTAGCAGTCGTTTAGTGGCTGGAAATTAGCTGTCTGCACTCTGGCAGCTGTATCTAATAAGTAGCGGCCCAAACCGTTCTAAATCACTCCCAACACAGCAGCTACACAGGCTTCGGATTAGAAAAAAAGAAAAAGAAAGAAAGAAAGAAAAAATCATGCTTGTTACTGCCATAGCTTTTGTTAACTTAACACAGGCCTAGACATACCTGGGAAGAGGGACCCTAGTTGAGGAGTCACCTCTATAAGATTGGCCTGTGAGCCATTTGTGGGACATCCTCTTGCTTAGTAATTGATACCCAGCTGACAACGTGCAGCGCCATCCCTATGCAGGTGGGCCTGGGTTATCTAAGAAAAGTAGCTTAGTAGGCCAGGGGGAACAAATCAGTAAGCAATGTGCCACTGTGGTCTCTGTTTCAGTTCTGTTGAGGTTTATGTTGGTGTTGGGGTGCCAGCCCCGCAAACCTCTCAAGATTCACAAGTACCATTATAGCAGGTGAAAACTGACTAAAAGGTCTGGGGGTAAAAGAATTAACTCACATAAGTCTTTTCATCGTAGTCTATTTATTCTTCCCGTGCTCTCTCCAATGTTCTCTCCATGTTTTTTTTTTTTTTTTTGATGCTCCTCTTGCTGTTACTTGCTGTTCCCTTTTGATGTTCCTTTCTCTGTTCCTCCCAATACAAGGTTTCCAGTTTATACACTCACACAGATATAATTGACAATAATAATGCTACCAAGTATGCATTTCTTAGAGCTAAGAGGATGGATAAAGTGGGCGGCAGCTGTCTTACTGCTGTCTCAGAGCGGGCGTGACTGTGAAGCTCTCCTGTCGATACCAGGAGGATTAGGATGGGGCTTTAAATCAGTACAGATTTCTAAGAAGAGAAAAAGGGAGGTTTGTGTGTTAATTACATTTGTGTGGTTAATTATGCTAGAGTTTGTAACGGATAGATTTAGGGAAGAAAAACACCGCAGTATCCTGCACTCTTGAAGCCCTTCCAGCTGCAGCTGGGAACACAGCCTTTGTGGTAACCATGGCAACCAGCTAAGCTGAAGAAGGAAGGAGAATGGTGCTTAGCCGCTGGGCCAACAGGGTGCTGTGGGGGTGCTGTTTCTGCTGGCAGCCAGATGAGAAAAAAATCCTTTCTCTGGGGTTGGAACCCAACCCAAGCTTTTTTCCTGTATATTTTAGGGGTAAAGGTACACACAGTTAATTTCCTAGACTAAGACCTTATGTCAAATGTAAGGGGAAGGGAAGCACAGAATATGAATAGCTTGTTAGGGTAGAGCAAAGGTTAGTAGACTACATTCTCCTAAGTGGTCTGTTGGAGATTTTAGGGCTGACCACCATCAAGGGCAAACATGCTGTCTCCCCTGCTCAATGCCTGTCCCTTTGAGGTTCCCTTATGGTCCGTAGCAGGGGTCCCTTCCTTGTCAGAAGTTCTGTCGCTAAGGTTTGGCTGAGTGAATGCTTTCACACCAGGATCCCGCAGTGTGGGATAAAGTCATGCAGTTGCTGGTGCAGGAAAAGTCAGATTTAAAGAATGATTTATACACTGCTGGGATGCTGTGGGATGAATACCACTATGGAGAGGAGGAAAGCTATGGCTCCACAGATTTTTTTTACAGAATTGACAGTGGCTAATTAAAAGACAAGTGTTCCCAGAGCTCTGCAAATCAGTTTCTCCTTGGATGGAATTCAAGGAGATGAATTACACAAGCTACAGATGTGGCTCCTGAGAGTTGAAGCCCAGGTCCTCCGCAGAGCAGTTTGTGCTCATCACCACCTTGGACACCTAGAATATTTCAATTTATCCTTAAGGATTCTCCACTCACTCGTGTTGTTTCAAACAGTTGAGTTTCTGCTCTACACACATTTCTATCCTTCGCGCTTAGAACACGTGATGATCTAGGTATATTTCTAGTCTCAAGTGCCAGACATGTAAGGACGTACTTGCTAATTAGAATGACCTGTGTGTTAGGTAGCTGGAGGGATGATGCCGCTAGCACAGCCGAGGGAGGGGCGGTCTCCGTCCTGGCAGAAGTGCTTTATTAGATGAAGCTTAGCGATTAGCAGGTGGTTAATCAGTAATCATGCAGAAGGTGAAAGAGAGATTCTTCCAGAAAGAAAAAGGATGTGAGAAGCACAACATGGACCATCACAAGTGGTGATCCGTGTGCATGTGGGATGTGTACAGTATTCAGAGAGGCAAGAAGGCTGTAGACCTCCATCCCTCCGGCCCCCTCCCCAGTGTCTCAATACCATCACCAGTTAGACTGGATATGTGGATAAACTGCCCCTTTTCAGTGTCTCATTTATGACATGAAAACATTTTAATACATTGTAAAAAACTAAAATCAGCAGCAGCTACTACTCAGCAGAGCACCTGTATCCTCTGTAATGAAATTTGTAGGCAAAAAAGCAAAAAAAAAAAACCTAAAGTTAAATTTGATCTTAGATATACACAGAGAGTAAAATGGTTCAATAGATTGACCAGAAATATTCATTCTCACCCAAGTAACAGAGACAGAGGGAGGCTTGATAAAAACAGCATTTGCAAAGATTTCAAACTCTTCTTGGCCTCATCTGAAATACTTATGATCTACTTCAAAATCTCATTTTCTATCATTGATTTCCTTAGGATTCAATGAGAAATGCATACTCAGACATCTATAAGTATTTTTCAAGCCTATTATGTGACCTTTATACTATTCTCAGAGATAAACAAACAAATACTTACAAATAAGTTCAAATTCACAATGCAATTTTAGAAGAACAGCCCTTCTTGGTACCTCCTAGAAATCAGATTTCTGCATCCAGCACAAGCTACACATTAGCAGGGAGTGTTGGCTTCCTATGCTCTCCATCTCTATGGAAATATGTATTTATACAGAAGTCTATCTAGATAATCATTTGCATCTATACGAACGTGCATTTGTACCTATGTTTGAGCATTCTGCCACAATTGTACTGCTGAGAACAACCAGAGTTCAGTATAATATCCTAGAGAAACAGAAAGCAAGGGTCATAGCCTGGGCCGTGGAAGCCCTAAGTTAAGGCTTTGTCACCTGCTCTCAATAGGCCAATTAAAGGAAAAAATAATAGCGAAAAGCAGGGAGAGGTTTATCTCTAGGCGGCCACAACTGAAAAAGCAACAAGAGGTTAGGGACATCCCCTCCCCCAAAGTCATCTTCGGGGTGTACACACGAGGCTTAGGTCTAAATAGAAAGGGGTGGTATAAATCAGTAATCCTGGCTGGCCCTTCATTGACCCATCATTGCCATGGCACCTGTCTCTCCTACAGCACGGTCTAACAAACGTGGGAAATCTCTTCCTGGAAGTCAGGCTCTCCCTATAGCCAGTGGCAGGCTTTAGGCTTTTCCTTCTCCCAGCTTGATGGTCCTGGAGAAATTCCAATATGCTGGGAACCACTGCCTCAGTAGTCTAATAGGTAGAGGGAGGACACAAGTGTCCCCTCAGAGTATCTTCAGCACTATTAGCGAGGAAAAATAAGGTCTTTATTTTTTCAATTTTGTAAAAACAAGCAAAAATTTTGTTTTCACAGATTGTTAGAAACTTAGACATGTTTAAGCAAGACAATCTCCTAGCAGATAACAAAAAATGCATAATTAACTCAGTGCAGTTATTGCAGAATAAACTACAAAAGCATTCCAAGAAGTAAATACACTTCCATTTAAGTACACTATTATCGGAACTACAATCAAGTCTTTCTAAACCATCTGTTTTCTCCCATCCAAGTACTAACCAGGCCTGCCCCTGCTTGGGCTTCTGGATCAGTTGTGTCTGGAATGGTATTGCCATAGACCTGTTTGTTTTCTTGGGCTTAGTTATTTGAAACAAGGGATTAGAGATGTCTGCTGGACAATGTATCTGAGAATTAGAACTGTGACATCTGAGAAGTGGGAGAAATTAGCCTCTATCTTGGCAGCTTTGAACACCTAAATGTTTGTCTGGACCAACACTAGCGTCTAGTAGCTAAGTAGCTGTGAACTATCCGTGCAAGTCCTCTGAAAAGCAACAAAACAACCAAACAAAACCCACTTCTTGTGTAAGGAACTATAAAAGAAGAGGAGACATTCCCTCTCCTGTCCTGGCCTGAAGCATCTGTGAAATAACTGAACAACAGGCAGATTAGCTTTTTCTTAACTCTCAGTATTGTGAGTGTGAGGCAGTACATATGAAGAGTGAAATCTGACAGGAGGAAGATTTGAGAACCTACCAGGGTTGGGCTAGGCCAGGAACCCTGAGGGAGACAAACCAGAGAGTTTGCAGTTTGTGTGTGTGGGAAAAAAAAACACCAAACTTGGCAAAAAAGAGGGAAGACAGAATTCTGGGAAAACCAATAATACCAGCCTCAGCAGGTTCTGGCCTGCTCCTGGACCCCTCTTAAGAACATACTCAAGGCACCAACAATTATACTTGTATTCATATTCCTGCATCTAATGCAATGACTTGAAATAAACTGAATTGTGGGTAAGGATGACTTCTAAGAGAGCCTTCACCTGCTTCAGGAAAAGAGCCACCCAGGGTTGGAAAGGGAATAAAAAATGACTGAACAAGACTTGAACGTCCAGGTGGTAGAGATAGGCATACAGGTCCTCTGTCCACTCCAGAGGATGTACTTGCTACTTCACCCCTCACTTGCTAATGTAAACATGATGGCTTGTTCTACCTATGCCCTGGTGTGAATTTTCCCCCTCAGGGTCACTAGCAGTGAGATGTAGCCCTGGTTGTGATCACAGAGAATTTGGGAGTTGGCATATCCCATAGCCTCAAATAAATGGGGAGGGCACACCAGAGAGATAACTAAGCAGTCAAGACCTGGCTGTTCTTCCAGAGGCCATGTGAGTGCTAGGAACCAAACCTGAGTCCTCTTCAGAACAGCAAGTTCTCTTAACCACTGAACCATCCTTCCAACCCAATTTAGGATCATTTCTGCCTGTCTTTAGAAGACAGTTACTAAGTACAATCCCAGCAGTACTGTGGTCTACATAGATAGTCATCTACAATGACCTTCTAGTTTACAGTGAATTCCTCTATTTTTCCATATGACTGCCTTTCTCCAAAATAGGTTTACCATTTCTTTCCATAGTGCCAATCTGGTTTGTTATTACATTGTTCAGTTCTTGGCAGTTTGCTGATAGGCACCCCGTAGAGAGCATCATTACATGCCATGTCCTCTTGTTAAATGGAGCAGGTGGAGGATGGTCTGATGTGGGATTCCCCTCTGTATGCTGTGAATACCATTGTTTAGTAAAGAAACTGGCTTCGCCTGATAGGGTAGAACAGAGCTGGGTGGGAAAAACTAAACTGAATGCTGGGAGGAAGAAGGCAGAGTCAGAGAGAACTCATGTAGCCCCACTGGAGTGGGATGGAACTTTACCCAGTAAACCACCGCCACGTGGCCATACACAGATTACTAGAAATGGGTTAAATTAAGATGTAAGAGTTGACCAATAAGAAGCTAAAGCTAATGGGCCAAGCAGAGATTTATTAATACAGTTTCTATGTGGTTATTTCAGGAGTCTGGGCAGCCAGGAAAAGAACAAGCTGCCACCCACTACAGTGGTCGTTTCTCAGAACAAATACCCAGGGTACAACAGTAGTGTCACAAGGTTATGGCTAGATACAATCCTGCCTTCAAGATGCTTACACCCACAGATAACAGCTAAAAGCAAAAGCGTTGGAGGGGAGGCGTTGGTAGCACTAAGCAAAACCCATTTTAAAGAGTGTAAAGTGAGAGTTTGGCCATGGCAGCAGGCCATTTGAATGAGCACCATTGGCTACTGCAGCTCTTTGCTATTACTTGGCAATACTGGAGGCCTTTGGCAGAGGGGCTGGCTAAAGGGGTTATGAATTATTCATTTCTGCATAAAGCAACAGTGGAGCCATAATTTTTCTTTCCTTCATGTGAACCCGTAATGTGGGCTTTCTCCCGTCCACATACAGAGCTGCAGACCTGTGATTATGCCTCGGAGCTGACACTCCTCATTTTTGTTAAGAAGAGTCACAGTGTTGCTGGCAGGTGTGTGGTCACCTTTACCCTTTCTGCACGCTCATGTGATTTTTCCAAGATTAAAAATACATGTGCAGTACATGTCATTAATTCCCGGGGTCCATGAACTGGAATGTGTGTGTTTATGCAGCTGCGGAGTCCCAAGACACCCATTTGGAAAGGGCACAAGTGTTGTGAATGTACCTTTTATGTAAATCAGAAAATATAGAGAATCTGGATTACGAAAAGAAATTTTTAGCCAGCAGCCTTGCCAAGGTGTCACAGCAAGGTGACAATGGCTGGGCACATGCTACACGGTGGAAAGATAGCTGTTCAAACATTCTTTTGGAGGCTAGCATCACTATGTGGAATATTCCAGGCATTTGTTCTTGAGTTTTGTGGGAATACAACACTTAGTATTCATTTGCTTGTTAGTTTGTTATCTGTTTAATTTATGAGTATCAAAAGAATCTACTTTAATTTTGATATACTGTTTTTAATTGATTCTCCCCTGGAAACTGTCATATGGGCATAGTGTTCTAACTTTATTTCTATTGCCATGATAAACACTGGCAAAATCAGCTTGGGGAAGAAAGAGTTTATCTGGCTCTCACTTCCATATCACAGTACATCATTATGGTAAGTCAGGACAGGAACACAGGCAGGAACCTGGAAGCAGAGGCCATGGAGGAACACTGCTGACTGCTTGTTCCCATGACTTGTTCAGCCTTCTTTCTTATAGCACCCAGGACACTCTGCCCAGGCATGGGCGCTACCCACAGTGGACTGGTCCTTCCCACATCAGTCATCAATCAGGAAAATGTCCTCACAACTTGCCCACAAGCCATTCTGGTGGAGGCAGTTCCTCAACTGATGGTCCTTCCCAGACGACCTCAAGCTTGCGTCTAGTTGACGAAAACTAACCAATACACATACATTTTTAATAATATTCACCCATCAGTCTTCCCTCGACTCCTCCCAGATATAGCCCACATGACTCCGTTTTGTGGTGTACATATTTAACTGGCATTTATAGTTCCACCTCACACAGAAACGGGCTCTCTGTTTGCCCAGCTGCTGGGCTGCACCTACTTCCTGTTTCCTTCAAGACTCCTGATAGTGCTTCCAACCTCTAGGTTATTTCCTGTTGCTAAGCAACTCCATAACTGCAGCCTACATTGTCTCTGCAGACTAAACTCAGTCACACTGGGAAGTAGATGAGATGAGAAAGACCCCTCTTAAGAGAACTGGAGTCAGGAAGTGCTACCCCCAAGTGTAGCACTTTAAAACAATGAGTATTTGATGATTTTGTTATAAGTACTTGCCTGCATGTGCAATGCTCACAGGGGCCAGTAGAGGGCCCTCTGGAACTGAAGTGAACCACCATATAGGTGTTGAGAACTGTACTCAGATCCTCTGCAAGAGCAGCCAATACTCCCAAACACTGAGCCATCTCTCCAGGCCATACTGAAATTTTGAAGCCGAAGGAGATGAAGAGAACGTCAGAATCAGACAAGCCTCTCTGGCCTTCCCTTCCATCTTTTGTTCTTTTCTGTGGACCATTGAATCTGAAATTTCTCTACATCCCTCCTCTTTTGAAGCATACCACAAAATCTCAGGGGCTTGCTCTAACTCTTGCCCTCTTCCCTTGAATATCCGCCTGTGACAGTTTTCCTTCCCTAAATGCCAATCAGGCAGTCCAAGAGGAACCTGAACAGGTACTCCAAGTTCAGTACTTGCCAAGTTCCCCCGTTCCACACTGTTGGCTGTCATTAGATTACATCCTTTTGCCTCCTATCATACTTCTGCTCAAAAGCCCATAACACCATTTTCCCTGGGTCTCTGGGTCTACTTGTTTAAAGGCACCTATATCGTCAGTAGCAGTGGGTGTAGCCTGAGGGCACAGCTCCATGCTGCTGTTTGCAGCAGACTAAAGAGCTCTAGTCTAAGACCTACTCAGAGAAGCCAGGATTTTTTTTTGTTTGTTTCACCATAGAAAAAAAATTCCAGGATCATTTAGTTTGAAGCAGAGTTGGTTTATTAAGAGATTCTTAACATCGTTTTAATGAGAACCATCAGAAGGAGAGAGCAAGGCACTCAGGAAAAGAAAGACATCATCCTAAGTGTGTGTGACGGTTTCTCAATAGAGTCCCATTTAAATGCCTTAGCGGAGATGATTTTGACGACTTTCGAGCTACATCCCAATGAGTTGTTAAGGACTTTTTCCTCTTTTCTTCTTGGTAAATGAGGTTATGGCTGATTCCAGATAAGCCTTAGCAGGTTCACAGCTGATACGGTTAAAGCATGTGTCACAGCACTGTACAGGCTGTTCTTGTGAGACTCCTAGAACGTTACAGGCGTACAGGAAAGGAGGCCACACACACTGAGATCTTAAGCTTGCTTCGCTGCTGTCTTAGTATTCATAATTAAAGCACCTCGGGTAAAGCGAAGTGGCCTCTGAAGGCAACCATAACTGCCAATGTTGTTAATTGTGGTGGAACTCTTTCCTCTCAGCTGGCAGGCTTTGTGCAAGTGGCCTTAGAAAGGGAAGTTTCACGTCTACACAAAAAAGAGCACCACATGAAGGAAGGCAGAAAGACGACAGGTGCTGGCTAGTTTCCTGTCAACTTGACACAAGCTATAGTCATCTGGGATGAAGGAACCTCGGTTGAGAAAATGCCTCCATAAGATGGCGCTGTGGGCACACCTGTTGGGCACTTTTGAAATTAGTGATTGGTGGAAGAAGGTACTACCCATTCTGGGTGGGGCCATCCCTGGGAAGGTGGTCCTGGAGTTTATAAGAAAGCAGGCTCAGCAAGCAAGCCATGAGGAACCTTTCAGAAAGCAGCACCCCTCCATGGCCTCTGCATCAGTTCCTGACGCCAGGTTCCTGCCCTGACGTCCTTCAGTAATAGATGATGTGGAAGTGTAAGCCAAATAAACCCTTTCCTCCCCAAGTTCTTTTGGTTATGATGTTTCTTTAAAGTGATGGTAACCCTAAGATAAGGGTGATATATCTGTCAGTTCAAGAATTCCCAGGGATGGTCAGCTAACCACTGGAAGCCAATGGAGAGGATGGCGAGGGACTCTCACAGCCCTCAGAAAGCAGCCACCTGCCTGACACACTGGTCTACATACTTAAGCCTTTGCCATCCGTGGCCATCAAAGAGCAACTGCTGTTGCTGTAGCCACTTAGTTCATGGCACTTGCTGACAACAACCCCAGCAAGTTAACATTTTCCTGGTGACTCAAAAGTGATCTCTCTATGGAGTCGATGCTAACGAATGGTAAGTCAACACAGGGGTGTCCTTTCTAAAATCCTACACAAGCAAACCCCCATCTCTATCAAAGACCTTCAACAAGCAAACTGAGAGACCAGAGAGAGAGTTAAGGGCAAACATCCTCTATTCATCTATCCATTCATGTACATTTTTTTCCACCATTATTTCTTTGAGAATCAGACATCAGGCTCTAGCTAAACTTGAAATGTTTACCACATCAATTGAATGACAGTGCTTGTTTGGTGGTGGTCAGGAAGAACAAAGCCAAACTCATGTATTAAGGATGAACAATGAGGAAATCTGGCTGACCTTCAAAGCAGCATTCTTGGAAGCAAAGGCTATTATTGTTCAAAGAGCTTCCCAGGGAAGGCCATAATAATTCATTAGACTGAGTCATAGGAAATTTTGCTGGACCAGACTTTGAATAATGCACTTTTGGGAACAATCTTAAATTATAAAGGAGAGTGGGCAGATGACATCACTGTTTCCACCACCATCTTCTGTAACAGCCCCTTGGGGATAGTGCACAATACGGGTGGTCAAGTTATCGCCCCACTAAACGATACCGTGAAAGATGAATCAAAATGTCATGACTTTTTTCTGCTTTTTTTCCCAAGCTCTGTCCTCTGGATGTCATAGCATTTTCTTTTAATATCTTCCTTTTTTTTCAGAATTTCTTGTTATTGTGTTTTTGCTTAAATTTCAAGAAGTGTTAATTGAATACTGGAAGTGATGGCTAGCCAGACCTACACCTCTTTGTAGAGCTATAGAAAGCTGTCTTTCGGTGCAAATAAGCTGCCAACAGAATATGTCCACAGCCTAGGTCTCTTCGATGGTGACCCAGAAAGGACCACTTCACACCACTAACAGAAAGTTACCAATGAGATAATTCTCACACATTTTCTTTTGAAATGCCTATGTTTTGGTTTAATTACTGAGTTCAGCTTCCTGACAACTTTAAATGGCTTCCTAGAACTGTTTCTGTAGTGTGAGATGGTTGGTTAGTGGGGGATGATGTCAGGGCTATGCTTAAGGATAAGAAAGCTTTGAGAAGGTAGATGCCTTCCAGCCAAATTGGTTTTTCAGCAAATATTCACTGATTCCCTAACGAGCCAAATCAAGGTCATCAGGAAGGGTGGACACTTGTATGTAGTAAAGGGAACTGGAGGGTTACACTGCAGAAGATTTCAAATGAGACCGCCTTTATCTTTCCTCTTTCTATATCAGAGCATAGCCTCCTAAGACATGTAGAACTTCTGTGATTTTTCCACGCTGGCCAAATGGCTACTGTATCAGCTCCTTCTCATCTCTGTGACCATGTGACTGAGAAATAACTTAAAGGTCCTAGGATTGACCTGGGCTCAGGTTTCAGTGGATGCAGTTCATGTTCAGTAACCTGTGCTTACAGAGAACACTATGATAAGAACATGTAGCAGAGAATAGAGGGCAGCCATGTCATGCATGTACTTAGATTGTTGTGATAGCAGGGACACGTGGCAGAGACATGGCAGGCAGGAAACAGAGAGAAGGGGGCTGACTCACATCAAGGTAGAAAGAAAGTAGAATCTTAATAGGGGGCAGACTGGGTAAGATACAGTCCCCAAAGGCACACTCTACCTGCTTCTCACCTTCTTCCTTTTACCCCTTCTGATAATGCTATCAGATTATGAATCCATCAAGGAATTAACCCACTGATTAGGTCAGAGCCCTCCTGTCTTAATTGTCTTGGAGCACCTCATGGGAGCATTTCTCAGTCAAGTTGATAATATATTACTTCTGTCTATCATGTTCAGGGTTTCCTATGGGTCTCATTTCTCAAATTGTATTTTTTTTTTTTCTGGAAAGCCTTTCTCCAACTCTCTAATCTTTCTGACACATTCTGGATAAGACAGGAAATCCCAAGCTTTTCATTCAGATTCCAAGCCAAGACAGCCCTTTGACTTCTTGCCATCGTTGTGAGCATAGATTCTTCAGACAAAGGCCCAAGAAAATCCACAGGCAGTGGAGACTCTGATGGAAAGGAAAAAGCGAGTTGTGACCATACAAGAATTTTCTGGATTTTCTGGTTTGTGTGGCTACTGTTCTGTTTTGTCCTAAGAATCAAAGAGGGTGCAGAAGTCATTTTTAAATAGGAAACATGAACTGAGGGTCAACTAAGTGGTGCAACAGTTTCCCAGCATATGAGAATCCCTGAGTTTAATCCTCAGCACTATAACTAAATACATAGGTAGATAAACAGATTATATATATGGTATAAACATTGTTAATAAAAGTGACAGATGTTGTAAGAAGCAATAAATTATAAGAAGAACAGATGGTACACGCCTTTAATCCCAACCCTAGAGAGGAATATAAAACAGGAGGAGACAGCTCTCAGACATAATCTCATTCTGAGATTCCTGGAGGCAGGATCGCCATTTCAGACTGAGGTAGAAATAAGAGCCAATGGCTGACTGTTTTTGCTTTTCTGATCTTCAGGTTAAACCCCAATATCTGTCTCTGGGTTTTTATTAATCATGCTACAAATAGATAGATAGATAGATAGATAGATAGATAGATAGATAGATAGATAGATAGACAGCTGAGAGTAAAGAGTAAAGATACGAAAACTGGTAGGTGAAAGTAAAGTTAGATAAGAGTGAGATAGAACAGTATAAATGAATGATAGATAGATACAGACAAATAGTTAGAACTATAGGTAAGATACCACACAGGGTTACAAACTTCAAGATATGTGCCAAACCTTCATTCCCTTTTTTCGTCCCTTCGAAAACATCCAGTACAAGGGTTGACACACATGCTGGGCTGGAGAGCCATCTCGTTGATTAAAAATACCTTCTGCTCCTGTAAAGGATTCAAATTCAGATCCTAGCACCTATGATGGGTGGCTTACAAGTCCCTGTAATTCCATCTCTGAGAGATATGATCCTCTCTGTCCTCCTAAACTCATGTGTCCCCACCTCCCACTCATATACATGTAGATAAAAATAAATACTTTTTAAAAATCTTTTAAAAGTTGTTTGTTGCTTGTTTCCTGACTCTCATCAGCTTCAGAAGAGAGTGAAGTAGAACTGCGAGGAGCACGTGGCCAATGACTTTGGAGCAACTGTACACAACAGCCTCCTGAAGTTAGTGTCTTCAAAAACACGTATGTGTTACCTTCCAGTTCTCTAAGAAGTCCAGGGTGCCTTGACTCATTTCTCTGCATGCAGACTCACAAAGCTGAAACAGCAATGGCTATTGGAACATATTAGGTGAGAATCTGCTTGCTTGACTTACTGACAAATTTCAGTTCCATGTGACTATGGGACTGTGGTTCCAGCTCCCACACTGGCAAGGTGACACATTGACTTTCAAGAGCTTGACTTCCCTTTCTAGATAACGACTCTGCTTTTCTTTGGCTACCACCTCTCCTTGAGGTGACATCCAACCTTCCACTTTCAATTTAAGGATCCAAGCTCTACCTAGATAATTCACAATCATCTCTTCTTTTAAGACCAGGCGATTAGAGATCTCAATGATGTCATCACTGTGCTTTTTGGTCAATACGATGGTTGATGTGTGAATAGCCAGGGTCTTACAGGGACATTCCAAGAATTCTGTTACCATGATGAGAGGCAAAGCCTCCAGCCAACTATACACAATGAGAAGTCAAATTGACTTTGCTGTCTTAAAATATCAGCAGAGGCCCCCAAAAATAGAGAAGGAATAATCATATCCAATTCTATACATTGTAATGATTTGTTAGATCCTTGTTTGACAAGAATAAAATGGGTTTAGGCCGTATTAGACCACACACATACACACACCATTTCTCTTTAGTGATAGAAGTTTCTAGTGCTGAGGATTATTTCCTAGAGTGGTGATCATTCTGAGCTTAGCTGTAGCTCTAATGCAACAGAGAGTTGGGGCAGGCTTCTTCCAGCCTCCCACCTCCAATCCTTCCCAGCATCCCCATGTTCGGGCTTCTCACTCTGGACACAGCGAAAGCACTTCTCTCAGGAAGATGTTGGGGCCTATTTCAGAAGAAGGTCGGATTTCAAGAAGGTCCAAATTTCATGATCTACTTCAGGAAAACAGAAAGTGAGGAGTCAGAATAGTGTGGAAAGGAACCATATCTGAGGTCATATAGTCTCACCCCATCACAGCCAAGCTAGGCCATGCTATGCACTAACCAACCACCTCTGCCCACCTCTGCTGGCCCTGAGAGATGGAGAAAGAATAAAAGTAGTGTAAGTGGAGACTGTGCTTTCATTTCCCAGCCACCCAGACCCGAATAATCACACAAAAACTATATTAATTACAGCACTGTTTGGCCAACGGTTCAGGCATATTCCTAGTTAGCTCTCATATCTTAAATTAACCCATTTCTATTATTTTATATTTTACCATGAGGCTTGTGATTTGTTACCTCACAAGCTACATGATATCTCCCTGACTCCACCTTCTTTCTCCCTGCATTCAGTTTAGTTTTCCTACCTAACTATATTCTACTCTGCCATAGGCCAAAGCAGCTTCTTTATTAACCAATGGTAATAAAATATATTCACAGTGTACAGGGGGAATTCCACAGCAAAGTAGTATATGGCATAGGCCTCCAGAATATGGAGAAGTGGAGCAATTTTCTCCAGAGCCATGATTGCCATCTTGCATTGCACTAGACTGTCCCAAACTGGAAACATTTCTCTAGCAATCCCAGATTTCATCTAGGGGCAGTGGAAGAGCCATCCAACACAGGAAGATCAATATATAACAACAATAAACAATAAAACTGCCTTATGCCCTCTTAAGTTCAGTCTACTCAGCAGATAGATATGTGTGCCATTAATTATTGGCATAACATACTGGAGCCGTCATATTAATTATGATGAGATCACCTCTCACCCTTCTCCCTACCTATTAAAGCAATATTGGATTCCCCCCTCCCTTAATGAACTGTTTGGGACATCTTTTAACATTTTCTGAAAAGTAATTTCCTTGTGACTTCAGGCAAATGCCAAGATAATGCTACCTTCCTTGGTTCCAGGTTGTAAATCCATAATCTGAGAGACAGTGGACGATGTGGCATATAGTCAGTTTCAGCAGAACAGTGAGAGGGTTAATGAGGTTAACCTTTCCTCAAGGCCTCATCTCCTTAGGAGACAGGGTGGATTGGATTTGACCCTCAAACCCACCATTGGTACCCCCTTTCACAGGGAACCTGCTGCTTCACAGGGTACCTGGAACTCATGGAGACAATTTGAAATAATGTTCATACGTCGCCTCCCAGGCTCAACCACAGTCACCCATTCTTGACCCCGTGCTCACTGTTGTCCTGTTGTGTGTTTTACTCAGCTGGCAACCGAAGAGTACAACTTTACCTGTGATTTCTCCACCTAGCCCTGCTCACTCCCAAGCCCAGGGCAAAGACTACCTCACGAAAGCTCCTCGGTGACATTTTAACAGAAATCCTTACCGTTTCGTTTGGGGGCATCTCCAAAGAATAAACAGTGAGGTGGAGTATACTACCATCAAACACAGCTCAATTTATACACCATTGCAACCTTGGATATCTATAAACCCGGCGTACAAATAGAATGTTCATAGCCGATCACTACACTAAAAGTCTTCTTGGTAGAATACGTAATTTAGAAATCGAAAAGTGCACTTTAATTGCCCACAAATGAGATTTTAAAATACCAGGCAGTAACCAGGAATATAAAATATAAGCAATTAGATGAATTAGGCTGTTAAAATGGATGACTTAAGTTGCAATTTGTTGACTAATAGAGCTAACACAAACCTCCACACATGCGCGTGTTGTTAAAGTTGTGTCTCACAGAGGCACCCTGACACGTTTATATTCAACAGTACCACGGTGGTTGTTGTGGGAGTGCATGACTGTGTGGGGCAGAGAGCATTTGGTATCTACAATCATCTTCCTCATTTGTTTGCCTGCTTCCTCGCCTGTTCAAGGTGCTGTCATCTGCTCTCTGACCTTTACTCAGCCTGAATCAAGCCTTTTCTGACTTCTTGCCCTACTTGGATATCTGTTTCTGTTTCATCTAAATAGACAGAGAATCTTGGGGTTAAGATTCAGGGGACTTTGTATACCAGTTTTCCCTCCGGCTTTGGCCTCATGTTAGTTCACCAGACTGGCCCTACTGATAGCATTGGTTTGATTTACTTTCGATTTCTGGGGCTAATAAGACTTCAGTTCCAAGACAGGTCGAAGGGTCCGCATAAGGTGCTGACACAGAACTTAGCAAACATGGCTTCCTTTGTCTTTGTTCCTTACAGTTCTTTCTCTTTATGGTGCTGGGCACTGGACTCAGAGCTTCACTTGCATACATTAGGCAAGCCTCCACCACCACCTTCCTGAGGTTTTTCATTTCCCCACGTCATCCTGGCTCCACGACAGACCATTTGCCCGTGCACTCCCTTTCCTTGGGCCTTACACTAGCTCCGAAACTTTATGAGAAAAGAAGTTTTGATTTCTATTAGAGTACTCTTCTGTGTCATATGTTTTGCTCTTTGGAATATTTGATGACCTTGGCTTCCACTATTCTAAATAGAAAAATTTATTGAAATATAACTCATTTGTGGCACTCCATTTCAGTAATAACAGATGTGTGCAGTGTAATCTTTCTAAAAAAAAAAAGTCGGTCTCTCTCTCTATAACATAGATATGTAATAGAGATAGATACTTACAAATGTATATATATATATACACATATAGATGATATAGATAGATACAGATAAAATTAGTTTACTTCTCTGTTCCCGTGATGACCAAAACCAACTTGGGAAGAGAAAGGGTTTATTTCAACTTCTACTCGCTTCCACACATAGTCCATAGTTGAGGGAAGCCAAGGCAGGAGACTAGAGGCAGAAACTGTAGCCGAGGCCACAGAGACACACCATGTCCTGGCTACTTCCAGGCTCACATGCAGTTCCCTTTCTTAGATCTCCTAAGACCACCTGCCCGAAAGTGACACCACCCAGAGTGGGCTGGAGCCTTCTATGTCAATCAACAACCAAGCAAATGCCCTCACAGCCATGCCTACAGGCAAGGTGATGGGGGCATTTCATCAATTAGAGAATCCCCACTCCCAAGCATGTTAAGCTGACAAACTCTCTCTCTCTCTCCCATGGCTGTGTGGGGGACAGGTTTATAAACAATAGCAAGTGCTCTCAGATCGGTTTGCCAAAAGACAGCATAGTGTGTAAATGCTGTATTCCTGCCACCCACCCTTGATATCAGCACTCTCCTGGCTGCCACTAACTGGACATCTTCAATACAGTGGGAGAGAGAGCTATCACATATTTACAGCTTTAAGCCTTTAGCTTTACAGGGTGTCACTGTGGTGATTTGACTTTGAAAAAAACAGGACAACTGAATCCTGAGGGAGTCAAGGAGTTCTTTGGTATCACACAGCCCCTAAGTGTCCAAAAGGTGAGCTGAGGTTCCATTCTCGCTGGAACAAAGCCCAAAGGAGTAAACAATGTAATAGTTCACAATTTAAGACTAATGTGCTAGTGTAGAGACTGCTTTAAAGGTTTAATTGAAAATCAAAATGAAGGAGCTGGAGAGATGGCTCAGTGGTTAAAACACTGGTTGCTCTTCCAGAGGTCCCAGGCTTCACTTCCAGCACCCACAAGGTGACTCACAGCTATTTGAAAATCCCGGGGATCTGACGCCTTCTTCTTGCCTCTGTGAGCACTGCATGCATGTGGTACATAGACACACAAGCAAGCAAAATAATCATATACATAAAAGTATTCTTGTTTTTTTTTAAAGAGAGATTGCTAAAATGGCAAAGTTGACTATTCTGCATCAAAATAATGTCACAGTATGAGTGCATAATCGTCAAACATACAATAAACTAGGGTGTTCAGCAAAGCTAGAGGGACACACCAGATCCCAAAGGCCCTGGAGAGGACAGGAGGAAGAAGACTGGGATGGCCGGAAGGACTGGCCAGTGTGTTATGTAGATGGCTGGCGGCAATGCATTCTACAATTCGCCTTGTTAGAAATGTTCTCCCGGGCATTAGACTGATGTACCAATGCCCAGAGACTCTTCTTTCTACAGCCTTGACTTTTAAAAACACAATTTAACTCAGCTGTCCTTGAAGTCAAATTGAACCCAATCAGCAACATCAGTTCCACAACATCTCAAATGGTGCTAAGGTCCCCAACGCCAACTCCAATCGTAAGCCAAAGCAGGTGCCTGGGTTCAAACTGATGCAGATCACCACCATTTACCAATGACTCATTGTTTGTTTTCAGTTCCTGCCCCACACAGCGTGAAGGCACAGTCTTTAGCGTGATTGGAGGTGTCTCCTTACAAGCCAGCTGATGGTGCTTGACTTTCATCCGAAAGGGCTCTTCAGGCATGGCCCCTAACGGAGTCAACCTCTTTAAATCGAGGCTGATTGATTAGATCACCTCAGCCTGGCACTGCGCCTTTCATCCAAACAAAACAAGCTCCTTCTCTAATGGATCCAGCTTTCGCTTGGGGCAGTGATGAGCTGTGCCAACCCAAACCAAGTTGGAAGGACAAGGCTAGCATTTGAGTGTGAACCAGAGGAAGGGTGTTGGGAGCTGTTGGGGGCTATGGACCCCCATACCCTGAATTCCTCGTGAGGGGCTTGTTTTTCCTGTTTGCAGCTGCTCTGAGCAAAACAACTTGTTTTTTTCTGCTCTGAGCAGCCTGCAGCTGCTCTGAGCACGAGCCCTTGAAGGCAGGCTTCTGGGTCTGCAGCTGAAAGGTCCCGAGAGCTGGGGCGTGGCCAGAGGCCTATATAAGCTTCCCCTGAGCACAATAAGCTTGGCACCCGTGTATCAGGAGTGACCCACGTCTCTGTGTGTCTCTGCCTCTGTGTTCGTCTATATGTGTGTGATTTTAAGTCTCGAGCCTGGTTCCTGGCTCCGATCCTGTAGTGCAGGAGCTACAGGACCGTAAGTTTTTAACAGAAGGGAGGCCAGGAAGTAAGTTGGTTACATACTACATGCTTAGGGCCAAGGGCTAGCATCAATGGTGGAGTCTGTCTCACGCCGTCTCTGTCCCGCCAAGCCGGCACCATTTTTCTGGGGAAGTCTTTTGGAAATTATTGATACCATGGCTGGGTGTGTCCCAGAACTTTCCCTACCTTTCTTCTGAGAACAAGAAGCTTATTGAAGCTTATTCTTCCACAGAAAGATTTTCAGTGTGTGGTCCATGAAGCTTTGCCAGGGACCCTTGGCCGATTTGAAATTTGCACGTTAAGTTGTAGAACTTTATATGAGGGACTCATTTTCTACTATAATTTACATTGAGAGTGAGGACGGCCTGTCACTATTTCTCCCAACTGTCCTTTTGGTGGGTCTTGTGGCACTGATTCCTAAGGGTACACCAGAATTGGACGGTGAACTAGAACCTGTGAAAAGAAGACATATTTGCACTGCGTTTGACAAATGGTGGCGTCTTCCGCGTGGAAGTGCCTGTTTTTATTTTCATTGTTTTTATCGTATTTAGACAACAGCCAAATGTTCAGTATGGTTTCTCTGCACAGCTCCAGCCTCTCTGTGGGCAGGGACTGGACTCATACTTTACCGCGTTGACCCAACAGGTAAAAGGCTCTCAAGAGTGTGGTCTGAGCTCGTGTTGTCCACGTGTGGGTGCCAGCCCTCCGTGTGTCTGCCTCCAGCCGCAGCTCAAAACTTCACAACCCAGTACACATAATGAAAATTTGCACAACACTAAATTGTGTTTGATCTTTTAGGAATACTCTTTTTTTTTTCTAAAAAGTTGGCTTTTAAGTATCATAGCAAGAGATTTGGGGTTTTGCTAGCACACTCCCTAGACTCACTTTGTTTTCTTTTAAGCTTCACTAATTTTTTCATACAATGTATTTTGATCATGTTCTTTCCCCTCCTCTAATTCTTCCCAGATCCTTCTCACCTCCCTACCCACCAAACTTCCTTCCTTTATAACTTTCTAAAAATAAAGAAGCAAAATAAAAAATAAAAACGGGAAAAGCGAGAAAAATGAAAATCAAAACAGACAAGCTAAACAAATTCAGTAAGACAAAAAGTACCAATACAAGACAAAAATCACACACACAGAGTCCATTTGATGTTGACCAACTCCTCCTAGGCAAGAGGCCTGTTGTGGAGCATGGATGGTATCCCCAGCAACACTCCATTAGAGAAAGCTGCTTTTCCCTTTCCCAGAAGGTGTCAGTTGTGAGTAGCTTCTTGGTGGGGGCAGGACTTTTTGTTTAGTTGCTCTTCTCAGGGCTGGGATTTTGTCTAATTTGAACTTCTGCAGGTCTTGTACATGCTATCGCCGTCTCTATGGGTTCATATGTGAATGGTGATCAGGAAACGAACTCGAGAGATTCCCGGACACTGCTTTTCTCTGCAGGACAGAGTAGCGTTTTCTTCACACTGGTATGAAATAGCGCATTCCTCATCGGACGATCCTGGCTGCCCCACCATGTTTATGATCGGCACTTAAACATTTCCTCTGCCTCTGAAGTTGTAGTGTACCCTTCATGACTAACGACTTAATTGGAATGCAAAATGTCTTCTAAGATGTGTTCTAAAAATGGACCCAGCCAGAGCATGCTGCTGAAGTGATCATTTCTCCAGAGCACCATGAGTAATTCAACATGACGTCCCTTCACTTTTATAGTCTTAACTCAACATTATTATCCTTGCACCGTGGGCGTGTACTCTAAGGTCTGTCTACATGAATGCTGAGGAAATAGAAGAAGAACCTCTTAGTACAACCTGAAGTTAACATACTTCTTAGCACACTGCTAAACTAGGGCTTTCTAGGCTAAATACTCCATAGGACCACTCCCAGCTAGTACCCAAATGCTCCGGGCTTGCTACTTTTTATCCCTAGAAACTTGTCAGGAACTCAGACCCAATTTTCCGGGTGATTGCTGAGACAAGAATCACTAATTTGTTGTCTTAATCTTGACATCCTAAATTATCACTGAAACCCTTCTTGTATTTAATTAACCCATCTTGTATGTTCTTGGTGGTATGGTATTCCTGAAATGCACCAGAAGGTGGTGCTGTTGCATTGATGCTAAACTAACCACCACCCCGAACCCTAGGCCATCCTTAGGTTTGGTGTAAAGTGTTAACTAAGCCTGTGCCAAAGACACCAAGGCAGAGATTTGTGTATGTCCATGTTCATAATGCTGTCATTCTGCCAGATAGGAAAAGCTAAGTGGAAAACAAGGAGGAAAAGTGTGCCTCTTCCTTATGTGAGAGGTTCTGGGGAGGTCGTTTTAAAGAATAGGAGCGTAAGAATGTGCTAGAAGAGGATGCGAGAGAGACTGCTTCCCTGTCTGTAGACAGGATTCAGTCTTCAGGCTAGTTAGTCATCAGCGAAACTCCCTCTGGGTTTGAGTGTTCTACAAGGAGGAGATACCCAGGCTCTGAGGGAGTGGACTGAAGTGTCTGGGGAGTGTCCCCAATAAGGGGATACAGATGCTCCTCCGGCTGCTCAGAGTGCAGAGGACAGGAGAGAATTGCAACAGCCATGTCTAGTGTCAAGTCATTGTCAGGAACTGGAGTCTTATTCGCACCTCCCTGCTCCGTGCAGAGAGAGCCCGGACTCCATGGCTGGAAAGCAAGAAGGCGGGCTCCCATAAAAGTACACATCCTAGTCAGGCCAGAGGTAGAGCACGTCCTTAATCCCAGCACTGGGGAAGCAGAGGCATGTGAGTTCGAGGCCACCCTCGTCTACAAAGCAAGTTCCAGGACAGACTCCAAAGCTAAACAGAGAAACCCTGTCTTGAAAAACAAACAAATACCACCAACAAAATACACATCCCAGCACCTCACTCCTAAGTGTGCTTGAAGCACGATTAATAAAGCCTCAAAGACAAATATTGGGGTTTAACCTGAAGACCAGAAAAGCAAAGCAGACAGCCACTGGTTCTTACCTCGACCGCAGTCTGAAAATGGTGATCCTGCCTCCAGGAAACCTAAGAATGAGACAAAGATAGAGAGTTGTCTCCTTCCATTTTATAATCCTCTCTAGTTCTGGGATTAAGGGCGTGAACCACTACCACCTGGTTTCTATAACAAGAGAGTGTGTCTACTGGAATTAAAGGTGTGTGTCATTGCTGCCTGGTCTGTAAGGCTGACCAGGGTGGCTGTTTTACTTTCTGATCCTCAGTCAAGCTTTAGTTATTAAAGTACAAATATGAAATGCCACTGTAGGTGCTTGCTCGGAAAATGCAGATTTGGAAATGAGTTATACATTACAAGCAGGTGGCCCCACCCAGGCCTAAGGACTGCCATATAGCTTTCACTAATATATATAGCCAAGACAAAGTTCCAGATGCTTACTAGCCAGCTTGCCTACTAGACTAGCCAAGATGACAAAGTACAGACTCACTGAGAGACTCCATCTCAAAACAAAAATAAAGTAGGAATGGTGGAGGAAGACATCCCATGTTGACTTCTGGCCTCCACAAGCACATGCATAGGCAATCACACCCACCTCTATACACACGTGCACACGTGCATACACACACACGCATGCATGTACGCACATACATCACACTTGTGCTTGCACACATACAAGCAATCCAGAGGTGATTTAAAGTGTTCAGCAAGGTGTGTACAGAATCTATGCAAATATACTTTACACAAAGGACTTGAACATATAAATAATTTTGCAGCTGTACCGTCCTGGAAGCAATCCCTCAGGGGTACTGAGGGATGATTACATGGTCAATTCTCTCAGCAAACAGTTGGTTCTGTGTATTCACAGCCAAACATTTTCTAAGATTTTCCAGACTATCAAACTGGGGAGTCTGGAGTCATTCCCATTGTAAACAAGCGAGCAACAAGACAACCTTTCTAAGAATAGTGAAACTGTTCAGCCTGATTCAGTTCAGTGTGGACTCCTTAGCCATGCTGTGCTCAAATAGACATAAAGATAGACAAAGAGATTGAAAGATGACAGGTAGGTAGGTAGAAGGACAGGGGACTGATAGAAAAATTATTTTATGTGACAATTTGGCTTCCTCATCAGAGTTTATCTATGTTAGCAATGGAGAATTCGTAACAGTGTAATAATGTAATTCAGGTCATTCGCACCCCAAAGTCTCATCTCAAGGAATCAGATAATTGAAGCAGCATTTGTTTACTCTACTTTACATTATCAAGTTAATTAAATCTAATTTCCATTTCCCCTTGCTAATGTAATGTGACCTCAATGCTATGTTCTAAGTAAATTGATTAGGAGACTTGGTTTGCATATGTAGTTCTTACAAATACAACCTGCAATGTCTACACGCATTGCAAGCCAACATCATTATTTGGGGGCCTAATTAATTTATTCTTCAACAAGGTAAAGAGCAATGTTTCCACCTAATGGAATGAATACATGAAATAATGCATGCACCAAAGTTGGTATTTAGATAAATCTTAAGACAAGCCCATGCTTTTGTTTGCTTTCTGTTGCTGTGATAAGACCTCTAGCCAAATACAACTTGGGGAGGAAAGGGTTTATTTCATCTTCCATCTTAGAGTCCATCATCCAGAGAAGCCAGGGCAGGAACTCAAGCAGGACCCTGGAGGCAGGAATTTCAGTGGAGACAGCAGAGGTGTGCTGCTCACTGGCTTGCTCCCCATGGCTTGCACAATCCACTTTCTTATATCTATCCCAGGGCTGCCTGTCCTGGGGTGGCAGTGCTCAGTGCACTGGGCCCTTCTACACTAATAAACAACCAAGAAAATGCCTCACAGACCACCTATAGACCCATGTGATGGAGGCAATTTTGCAGTTGAGGTTCCATCTTCCCGGGTGTGTCATTGACAACTGGGTATTAAACAGGGGTGTAGCATTCTTAGCTACTGAGCCATCTCTCCAGCCCCTAATATGGCTATTCTTCATTGCATATCTTGACCTCTAGCTACAACAGTTTTGAATACTAGATCCTGGTCTTGTAAACTCTCAGTATGAGGGCATTCTTGATGACTCTCTGACCAGCGTGAAATTAATCAGTTCTGAAGCAGTCTGGTTTAGAACTTGCTATGTAGACCAGGCTGGCCTTGAACTCACAGAAATCTACCCTACCTTCCAAGTGCCTGGAATAAAGTCATGTGCCACCATGCCCAGCTAGTGCTCTTATGAGAGGGCTCTCTTGTCTTTTTCTATCTATAGCTTAAAAATGGCATCCCTGAAACAGTGGGTGGCATCTTGACCCTGAACTTCCAGGTTCTAAAGCTGTTAGAAATGAAGGTCTGTTCAAGTCATTTCATCTGCAGCGTTTCTGCTGCAGTGGTCCCGTTGGGAAAGCAACCGACTAAAACACAAAAAAAGACTATTAGAATTTCCAATTATGTATAAGCCAATGTCCTAGTTCACAGCCTGCTGTTGTGATAAAACATTGGCCAAAAGCAACATGGGTAGAAAGGTAGTTATTTTCTGTTGTAGGTAACATCTACCATTGAGGGAAGCCAAGGCAGGAACTCAGCACAAAATCTTGGAGACAGGAACTGAAGTAGAGACCATGGAGGAGCACTGCTTACTGGCTTGCTCCACTGGCTCACTCAGCTACCTTTCTTATGAATGTCCAGGCCCATCCACCTTGGGTTGGCACTGACTGCAATGAGCTGGGCCCTCCAACATCTGTTAGAAATTTTATAAAATGCTCCACGCATGCCTTCAGACCAATCTGTTTTGGGTAATTCCTCAGCTAAGGTTCTCCCTTTCCAAGTGACTCTACTTGGTGTCAAATAGACAAAACTTGGGCATCCTGGCAAATAAATCCCAGAAATAGTTTTACTCAGTGATGGTATTTAATACATGCATCAAAGCTGTTGTCCTTTTGGAAATCTGCCTTGGAAACAGACCTGGAGTTGATGCTTGAAGTGTCAGGAAGAGAGCCTGCAGGTGTCACAACAGAGAGAGTGACCGTGGCATCCTCACACACCTGTGCACATTCTCCAGACTGTAATACTTTCTACAGATTTTAACACTATAATTTCTTAAGAATCCATAAAATAGCTCTACTGACAAGAGGAATGGTGTAGGTGTACTTAAATGAAAAATGAGATTGGGAAATTATTGGAAAAATTGAAATCCCACAGTCCTTGGTGAGCACTTGTGTACATTTGTATGTACAAAGGCGTGTGGACACATTTACTTGTACGCAGTTTTGTCACATGTGGATTTATGTAGCCACACCGCAGTCAAGTGCAAGAATAATTCCCTCAACACAAGGGTTCATTATGCTGCCATTCCTCCCCTCCCCCTACCCCCAGCCTCCAGTGGCCATTTTGTAATTTTGTTATTTGAAGAACATTGTATAAAAGGAATCATTCAGTATATAACCTTTTGAGACATTTTCTTCCTCCTTGGCACACTTCTCTTGGGATCCATCCCAGATGCTGTATGCATCATTTTCCTGCCAAATGAAATAACCAGATTTATCCTGGCTACAGAGTAGCTCAACCAGGCTATGTGCTTTCACAGGCTTTGCTAATGAAACTGCTTCCAAGCTCACTGGGGCCCTTGGTGAGGTTCAGTGTCACACAGTAGTGGAATAATCTTTGCACTGGGCGGGGGTTCTGAGTACATCGTCCTTAGGCTCAAGGGGGCCTCCCTCCAGCAGCAGTAGGTACAGCCCCCCAATGTTTGGGAGCCTTTGGCTTTTTATGTCCCAACGGCTAACAACTCCAGCAAGAGAAAACAATCTCTTTTAAGCCTTCATTGTGATTAGACTGGCTTTCTCCAGATTATACAGGATCATCTCCCCATTTTAACATCCATCTCCTTTACCTATATTTGAAAAAGAAACTTTAACTGGATAATGGAAGACACATATTTTTTATGAGGACATTCATCTGCCTACTGCACTGTATATATCAATACCACATTGCCTGTAGTCTCCTTTTTATTGCCCAGCAATGTTCCATGGTTTGAGTATGACATGATTTTTTTAGTCCTTCACTTACTGAAAGACATTTGCAAATTTTCCAGTTTGGGGATGCTACGAATAAAGATACCATTGATATTCTCATCTGCGAGTTGATGTGAACATTATGGGGTTTATTTTTCTATCTCTGGAATAAGTGTAGAGCGGTGTCCCTACTGCATAGGTTTGGCATGTGCATGCTCAATTTCATGAGGAGCCTGTGAGCAATTGCCTACACTGGCTGCGCCGTTTCCACAGCCCCCAGTGGTGTCTGAACGATTGTTTCTCTGCAGCCTCTCCTTACAGAGCTGTGGCCATTACTCTTTTAGCCATTTTGTTCTGTGTATTGAGCTGCCCCATTGTGATTTAACTTAGAATGGTGCAATGATTAACAATGATAGCACAGCCATCTTCTCCTCTACTGTTCTATCATTCTCTTTGATGAAAGTCTTGTTTCACCTCCTGCCGCTTTTACAAAAGGTTGATTTATTTTTATTAGATGTATAGAGATGCTTTGTCTGCCTGTATGTATGTGTGCCAATGCATGCCTGGTGCCTTCAGAGGCCAGAAGGTCTTACTAGAAAGACCATCTTGTGATAGTATGAGAAATCCTATTTCTTTCTTTCTTTCTTTCTTTCTTTCTTTCTTTCTTTCTTTCTTTCTTTTGCTTTATTTTATTTTATCTTATTTTTGGTTTTTCGAGACAGGGTTTCTCCGTTGCTTTGGAGCCTGCCCTGGAACTAGCTCTTGTAGACCAGGTTGGCCTCGAATTCACAGAGATCCACCTGCCTCTGCCTCCCGAGTGCTGAGATTAAAGACGTGCGCCACCACTGCCCGGCTATTTATTGAAAAAACAAATTGTCTTTTTTCATTATACATACCAATTCAAGTTCCCAATCCTTCCTCTCCTCCCATTCTCTCCACATACCCTCCCACCCACCCCCATCCAAGCCTCAGAGAGGGTAAGGCACATTGCTTTAAGGAAGGTCCAAAAATAATAGGTTTTCCAAAAAGCCAGTACATGCAGTAGGGATAAGTCCTGGTGCCACTACCAGTAGCCCCTCAGTCTGCCCCAGCCATACAACTGTCAACCACATTCAGAGGGACTAGTTTGGTCCTATTCTGGTTCCTTCCCAGTCCAGCTACCATTAGCCCAGGTAGACAGTTTCAGTGGGTAAACCCATCATGGTCTTTACCTCTTTGCTCATATTCTCATTCTTCCCACTCTTCAACTGGACTTTGGGAGCTCAGTCCAGTGTCCAGTGCAGGTCTCTGTCTCTGTTTCCATCAGTTTCTGGATAAAGGTTTTATGGTGATATTTATTTAGATTCCTGTCCTTCTATTTTATTTTATAGCCCACTAAGCCCAATTAGTGCTGCCCATATGCACATGTGTATGGCAAGATGTGCCCACTGTACAATAGTGGCAAGACTGTTGGCAGGGAAACCAAATACACTCTTGATTGGGTTTGAGGCCTGATTCACAGGAGGGAATTCAGGCCTGGTATTGTAAACACAGTCAAAACTATGCATGCTGTTTTGTTAAACAGTCACGTTATCAAACTTCCTTCTAAATATTTATGTTTATACCCATACATCTGTGAACTGTGCTGCTCCCAACCTTGGTCAGGTAAAGTCCTTGTTCCTCACGACACTGGGTTACTGTTAATACAGGGACACAGCAGTTCAAAATGCTGAGGATAAACAGCTGTCAGTGGTCAAGCGTAGTTGGGACATCTCTATCATCCCATCCAACCTCCCACCCCTGTCCAAGACTCGGGAACATCCTGGAAGAGAGGGTGGAAAGAATGCAGGAGCGAGAGGATGGGGAGAGAGGTGTGAATGGCTGGTGCCGGCATCTGGACAGGACAGAGCTGTTGCACACGTGAACTCAGCAACTGTGGTCACCCCCACATCTTCAAATGCAGCTTTCCCCAGCATCCTTCCCTTCGGGGACCTGGGTCAAAGTCAGGTTTATGCAGGATGTTGCAGCTTAGAGACAAAAAGAGATTCTGGAGGCTTTGCTGGCCATACTACTTTCAAGGTCATTTGAGTTCTTAGGCAGATAGTGTCTGAATGGGGAACCTCTCAAGGACAGCATGAGTGACTGTCACCTCTTTGCCCCAGTGGCCAAAGAAACATGCCCATATGGCTCACTGTGCTGGAGAGTTGCTGAATGTGTGCCTGGCAGTCTAAGTGGGTAATAGCCTTGTGCTTTCTGTCTGCCTCCCTGCTTAGGGCACGGGAAAGAAAAGTTAAGTAATTCTTGTACGAAAGATCATTCTTTCTCAGCAAATCTCTAGTAGCTTCCGGGTTTAATAATTCAACATGAAGATCAACGCCAGTTTATAAAATACGCTCTGAAATGTTAACTTACAAACTTGAAGAATTTGAATTCAAGCCTAGAGAAGCCAGGGCATTTTTGGAAGAGTACAACTAAATTCTGAAGCGCTACACTCTTGCAGCTGCCTTTAGCAATTTGTTCTGGCGCTGCCTCAAATTTATCATTGAGCTGACTTTTACCCCAAATGGCACCTCATGAATAATTCACACTTACAAATGTATAAAGTCCACGGAAAAATTATTATTGCTGCTACTGACTTGAATCGCTGAGATATCTGTCATCTTAGCATTAATTTTTGATGGTTTGTTCCTTGGATAACAGAAAATAAAGGCAGCCAGAGCCCAAAGGGTAACAAGATACAACCTCTTGTACTCCAGTATTCTTAGACAAAGAAAGAAGCAGTGGAGAGAAGAAACTGTGGCACCCAAGGGTGACGGGCTTCCCCCCAAATAAAAATAAAGCCAAATGAAAGAGTTACTGTGACATTAAACAAGATAAATGCTGAATAAATATTGACTAAACCAATGGAACTCGATGTTTTGAAACAGACAGAAAATATGAACTTAAATACTAGGAAGTTCTAAGCAGTTGGGAACAAGAGGAAATCTAAATCACCATGCTTGCCTGGAGGAGCTGTCCTTTTCAAAACAAGGTCACTCAACCAGCCCTCAACAGGACATTCATATATCACCTGTCCTCCCAAGGTTCAGAGCTCATTGCAGAAACTGGAGGTGGGAGGTAGGAACAGGGGTGGGGCATGAGGGAAGTGGGTTAGAAAGATTGGAAGAACCAGAGACAGTGAATGGAGACAATGAAGTAGTATTTCTCACACATTGTAGGGCAGTCGCACATATGACTTGTGCCAGCATGCACAAGGCTTGTGCAAGTTTAAGCCAATCAAGTCTCAGCATGGATGGATAAAGGAGGCACAGAGTCCCACCTCATCTGAGGACCTGCTGTGTGGGGGAGGGAGTGTCACTTTCCTGCAGGAATGAAGAACGTACGAGGCTAACTCTGCTCCAGGAGATGGTCCTACACCTATGTGCACGCAGGCACCACCAAGTGGACTCAGTGGATTAAAAAAAAAAAAAAACAGAGCACAGGAAGTTGGGGCAGTAGGGGAAGAATTTTCTGGAAGGGAAATTTCTGGAAGGGGAGTGAATTTGCTCAAAATACACAGTATGCATGTGTAAAATGTTAAACAGTAGAGAAGGAGGAACAACACACAAAACACAAGCTCACTCACTTTAAGGATGAGACCTGACAACAACCTTCCCTACTTTCTGCACACGGTCTTGCACTGCGCAATCTTAGGGAACTTTGAAAAACTCACTCATTGCAATGCTTTTCCTTTCGTTGCTCCTTTGACTGCCCTGTGTCAGAATAGACAGTGACGTTCACAGTTGTTTACCCGCTGAGGATTTTGAGAGACTTTAAGGCTTAGTGTACACAACCTAGGAAGCTTTCTATGATGTAACAAAAGGTCACAGAATTATCAGACCCTGCTTCCTGCTACGCACCTCCTATTTTTGCTTTCTCTTTTAAATAGCATTTTTATTAATTCTGAGAATTTCACATGACATATTTGATCAAATTCACCACTCTTCTCTCAACATCTGCCACTTCTACCTCTCCTTAACTTCATCTTCTCTCTCTCTCTCTCTCTCTCTCTCTCTCTCTCTCTCTCTCTCTCTCTCTCTTAAAACCACCTAATCCAACCTGTGTTGCCCAACTGCTCCTGGACTGCCCTGGAGTGTGATTGACATACCAGAGGTTACACCAGTATGGAAATCTGCCTCTCCCTCTCCCAGCACTATCAATCTCCAGTTGCTCCCCAGCTAAGAGTAGGGTTTTGCGCCTGATTCCTCCCACCCCATACTGTGATGTCTACCTGTCTTGAGCTTGCGTGGGTCTTGTGTATGCTGTTACAGTTGTTCTGGGTTCATGTATGCAACTGTCCTGCTGCATCCAGAGAACACGTTCCTTGAAGGAACCCACTGTCTTTGGCTCTTATAAACGTCCCTCGAATATCCCTGAGCCCTGGGGAGAGGGCTGTGATTTAAATGTCACATTTAGGGCTGAGCACCCTGCTGTCTCTTACTCTCTGCATGGCAACCAATTGTTGCAGATCGTGGTGTCGCCATCTACAGCAAGAGGAAGATTCTCTGATGAAGATTCAGAGACCTGAAGAAACCTGCATAGCAGACTCTCGGAGCTTCTTTTACCAAGCCAGACCTAAAGTGGATCATTTGACCACCAGTACTTTGCTTAGAGATTAGCTAAATATACATACATTTTCTTTCTGTGCAATGAATATAGGCTCATTTTCAGAGGCGAGACTAAAGAATTCCTTTCTGAAAAACCTGAGTTTTCAAGCACTACTGTAAAGCCTCGCTTTAGGGACAAGACAATGGCGGATCAGTCTACAAAAGTCATACAAAGGAGATCATGTAGAGTCCCAACTGCTTCCTCCCAGACTGTCCTCACAGCTAAAGTGGAAAACCCCTTCTCTGGGCTTAGTGTTCTCAAAGTTGTGGGGGTTTTATTTTTTATTTTAGGTCTTTTATTTTTTGTGCTTAAAAATGATATTGTCTTATTTCGTCAGACCATACACACCACAGCTCTGTAAAAATCTATACCACTGACGCTCTGGGCTCTGCGCACTCTCCCTGCCCAGTTCAGCCTCCCATTTCCTACACGTGGTGTCGGCCTGTTGAGATAAGAAAATAAATAGCAGTCCTCATTTTCAATATGAAACCAGCACAGAGAGGAAAGAATTCAGTAGCGAAACTATTGCTTGCTGAAGCGAAGGATCGGGGAGGAAGCACAGGTGATTTTCCAGGTAATTGGTGCAAAACAAATTTATGCCTTGAATATGTAAGTACATTTCCACTGGTGGTATTCATAGTCCTTTTGTTTGTTACACTGACACAGAAATATTAGATTGAGCAACTCGATCTTAAAACTCTGTGCTTCAATTACCAGAAATCCTTAAAGCTATCGTGGTCTAGAACCTAATCAGTGGCGGTGGTGTTGCCTGAATATAATTTCTCCTTTCCTGAAATTGGGAGCAAATAAAAAGATAGAAAAATGCTGTGTTGGAAAAAAACATTTTGTGAAGAAGGCTAAGCACACAGTTGGGATGTGCACCTGTGCCTTTCTCTGCCATGGAACCGAGAGTAGAGAAAGCTTTGTAGAAGTGATTTCACACCATAGCAACAGAGCCTCAGGACGTGAGCAGACAGCTGTGTCTGAAGATCCCAATAGACAGACTGTGACTCAGACATGGAGAACAGGGAAGCAATAGGTGTAGTTTGTGTCCTGTGCTAATCAATGATCCATTAAAGTAAGTACAGAATCAATCATAGAATAAAAGGTAGAAGGAAAAGCATATAATCTTTAGAAGGAGGGTTGTGCCAAGCAATGATTTCCTAGCGATGATGCTAAAATTGACGAAAGTTCAAAAAAAATTACCAGACTTGGAATTTATCAGAATTGAAATATTTTGTGTTTCAAAGGAAATGTTCAAGAATGGTAAAGATAACAGGAAAAAATAGCAAATTGTTTTTTATATATCAATATATAGTATATATAAATATATTTATCAATTACATGTCATACATATAAGCATATTATGGCAATGTAAAGAACTCCAAAATTCAACATCAAAAGCACAAATAATCTAATAAAGTGGCAGAAGACTGTGATGAGAATTTCTTCAGAGAACGTACACAAATGGCCATAGACACCAAGAATATGAGTGGCGGCCAAGGGCCTGAATGGAGCGATGAGTGAGGTTGACAGCTAACGGACATGCGGTTTCCTTTCTGGATGAGAAAAATTTGAAAATTAGTGAGAATGGATAAATAACCCTATTAATGGGCTGAAACTTAAAAATGGTGATATTCGCATCTATAAGCGATATTAAAGCATATCTCATTAAAACATGGATAAAGAATCTGGTTTGGGTAGCTGAAGACAGAGTGGGAGTGGTCAGACAGCAAATGACATGAAGCAAAGACCAACCGCTTTTCTAATTTCTTGCCAAAGAACTGGGATATTTTTATTTAAGAAGCCAGCCGGGTACATTCTTCTGGACCCGATGTCTCCTCTAGTGGCTGTTCCCTCGCTCCACTCTGCGGAGACGTGAGTGGATCTGCAGAGCAGCTTTTGGAGCCCGCTGTGGAGAGCTGTGTGAGCGGAAGGCTATGTCCTTCAATGGCAGCAGCTGTGACAGTCAGTCACTTGTCATCATGCCGATTGGCCCATGCAACTCCAGCGTCTCTCAGCCTCAGCCTGCAGTGTGAAAGGACATATCGCCAGCATATGCCAGACCTAGACTCAGACTCATCTTACATTCTTCCTGGATTTTATACTGGAAAGCATGGGGAACACTTCAAAATAAAATTTAAAATGAACCTGGTGGTGGTGACGCACGCCTTTAATCCCAGAACTCAGGAGACAAATGCAAGCAGATCTCTGTGAGTTTGAGGCCAGCCTGTTCTACAGAGTGAGTTCCAGGATGGCTAGGACTACACAGAGAAACCCTGACTCAAAAACCAAACCAAAAAAAAAATTTTAAGATTAAAGAAAGGAGTCGATTTGCCACGTTAGTACCAGCATGTAAACATGTGCCATTTGAGGGTGTCTGGCAAAGTTTCAATTGCTCAGGTACTTTCTCATGATAGAAAATTTCATTTCCACTATTCGTCTGAGCTCTAAGAGGTACCATATATTTTTGGTAGACATTCTCACTTAACAAGGGATATTCAGATCAGTATAAGGACATTATTTTGCCATTCCACAGACCTATTTCCTACCAATCTTTTCCTGGGGACAGCAGAACAATGATTTTTTATTACTGGGAAAGGCACTTGAACAAAGAAGCAAACTGTGTATTATCTTTGACTTCACCCTTTTAGCATTTTCTTGATGTCAGAATCCAAGGCAACACCTTTTGTGAGACAAAGAGAAACACATCTGTAAAGATGTGTTTCTTGTACTTGTTTAATAAACACTGATTGACCAGTAGCCAGGCAAGAAGTAGAGGCAGGGCAACGAGAACTATGGAAAATGAAAAGTTTCAGTCTGCATTTGTGACCCAGCTGCAGAGGAAGCAAGATGTGACTGCTTCACTGAAAGACATACCAAGCCACGTGGCTAACACAGACAAGAATTATGGGCTAATGTAACTTACAAAAATTAGTTAAGGCTGACTGATAAGCCAAGGACAATGGCACTGGGTTTTTATTCTACTGCATGGACTGACTTTGTGGGAGCCTGGTTTGTTTGGATGCTCACCTTTATAGACCTGGATTGGGGGGGAGGACCTTGGACTTCCCACAGGGCAGGGAACCCTGACTGCTCTTAGGACTAGAGAGGGAGGGGGAGGTGGGGAGAGGGAAGGAAAAGGGAGGCGGGGATGAAGTGGAAATTTTTAATAAATAAATAAATAAATTTAAAAATAAATAAAAAAGAATTAGTTAATAATAAGCCTGAGCTAATGGGCCAATCAGTTTACAACTAATGTAGATCTCTGTGTGATTTTTTAGGACTTTATGGCTGCAGGACCAAACAGGACAAAAACCTCTGTCAACAGAATGGCGCTCCGTCACCAAACACCAATAGGTTCCTGAATTACAGAATTCAGTGCCTGCTATGTTTTAGAGATGGAGACCCACACATGGCATAGACACCAATCTACCTTCTAGGAGTTCACACTTTCAGATGTGTGATTACAAGTTCATATAAAAGAAAATCAGTGCGAGGAGCATGCAAATGTGCCATGGAGACACTGATGAGACTATCACCTGGGATTAACAAATCAAATGTTATGCCTATGGCGATGGTGTGACTGGAATTGCATGTACCACTGGTCAAGAAGGGACTTGTTCAATGTCGTAGTAAGCTGGCTTCAGGCTTGTAGAGGACAGAGTCAAGAAAGGCTTCAGTCCTAACAGCAGGACGTGTGGACCGAATAAATAAACCTTCCTGCAACTGCTGGCCTCTGAGGTAGAGTTGGAATCCAAGACGATGTAATCTTCAAAGAGCAGGGACTATTCAGAGAGCTACTGAACCTGTGGATAACAAAAGAAATGTTAGGTTACAGAATCTTCATGATGTACAGCAGCTGGTTCCTACCATATATATTCCATTTCCTGGAAATCACTGAAAAATTTGGCTGCAAAGAGTGGTCCCAGTGAAGCAGACATGGTTTGGCTCAAGATTTACAGAACCAGCATGGCAGCTGCCACAGGGTAGGTCCCATAGGTTGTGACACTGGGAGCAGGTTGGAGTCTACTGTTGAGCACTGGGTCAACCCTGGGAGGTGCAGAACGGATGGGGTGGGGCCGCCACACTACACTGGCTTCTGTGTGACGTGCCAACTGCCCCGATCCCAGAACTGGTTGGAGCTATCAATTGGTCAGTTAGGCACTCACCTGGTTTATAACCTCACTTCATTTTCAATAAGAAGCAGGACTGGACACTGGCATGATAGTCAGCATAACTTTAGGTAAGTACACACCTCTCAGAAACTGGCCTTCCTTTCAGAGTCCGTTTGAGTTGAGATCACATCATAGGCAATTTGAGCAGGCACCATCACATTCATGGTGGAGGGATATGTCCTAGAAGCTGGGGTATATGACACTCCAAAGGTGGGAAATAAGGGTGTCTCTTTTGAGAAGTCACAGGCAATGGGCTTTGGGTGCAACAGTCCTTACTCTTGGCTCATCCCCACTGATCCCTGGCTGGTGCTATTCATGAGTACTCCCACTGCTTAGCAGCCACAGGCTACACCACAGCTGCATGGAATCCGTCTGTATTCCAGTGATGGATAAGCTAATCCCAGACTTCAGGACTGTGGGAGATAGGGAACTGTAACTGTGACTTCCACAGTCTCACGCACAAGCATATTTTATGCACCAAAAGTGCATACTCTCTCCTGCAACCCCCTCGGTAGATGACGGTGATGACAGATATCCCTGGAAACTGCTCTTGAGTGTGTTCCCGTAGCAGGCACATGCTTAATACTTTATAGTACCATTACCAACATTCCCAACAGCCTAGGACTTAAGTAGAATTTTTAGATAGAGTTTGTTAACAAATAAGCCTAGTCTTGTTGCATTTAAACAAATTATCTCACATAATACTGAAAGGATGCTTGGATTTTGCACAACTCTGTTGCAATCTGATACTTCACTCAGTGACCTTTTCCAACCACCTTTTGTATTCATGTACGTTTGTCTTGGGGTATATATAATATCTGGTTTAGCCAGCTCCTGTTATCAACTGATTGGTTAGTAAGTTTTGTGGTCATCCTTCACTTTCTGAGGTCTCTGGCAAAAGAAGAACAAAAATTATATAGAAAAAGAATCATTTGGAAGTGATGGTACATGCATATAACACCAGCACTCCAGAGACTGAGGCAGGAGTCAAGGCCAGCCTGGTTTGTATAAAGGATACCAGACCAAAACCAGAGCTACAATGGTAAGTCCTTGTTTAAAAAAAACACATATTACAATCCTCTGTGTATTGTATTTGCATATAGAATAATTATAATTCTAATATTTATACACATACACACATATGTGCTATAAAAATTATAAACTTCAAAATTGCTGGGCAGGAAAGATATGAACTTCTCATCCAATTTTTCCACTCTCAGAAAGCAAAGCAAATGCAGTTTTTCAGGAAAACTGTCTCAGGAGCACCTTTTAAGCCCAGGAAGGATTCTTTCTCTCCCTTGATTGTCCAGTGTGGGTGGAGCCGATGCTGAAGAAACACAACCATAGATAGGCCTTTGAGCAACTTACTTCAAGAGGGATTCTAACACTGAGCAAACCCACACATAAAAATCTAGTTTGTGTGCCTTCATTTTCCAGAGTGGAAGTCTATCTTGGGACAGAGAGAGTATTTACTATCCTCTCATTTGAAAATGCTGCTTTTGAACAAAAATGTTCAAAAAATGTTTAAAACCAAGACAACTCTTAAAATGTTGATTTTTATTTTATGGGTATTGGTGTTTTGTCTGCATGCATGTGTTTATACGTTCCATATGGATGCAGTGCCCACAGAAGTCAGAAGAGGGTATCGGATGCCCTGGTAGTGGAGTTGCAGATGGTTGTGACCTGTGACATGGGTGCTGGGAATTGAACCCAGGTCCTCTGTAACATCAGAACATCCTCTTAACTACTGAGCCATTTCTCTAAAGAGTTAAAGACAGTTTCTCAAAGTGCTAGGTATTGAAAATGTGCTTAAAAACCTAAAAGAAAAGACAGAAACACATTGTATGATTCCGAGGACTTTTAAAAATCTTTGTTGTGACGCTAACACGGCTTTCTGAGTTCTTTTCGGAAAGTGATGAGCAAGTCTGTTAGTGGCTCCTTGGTAAAAGCTCTAGCTGAGAGCCACTGAGAGCTGTTGTCGCTCTTGAAGTCAGGGCAGAATGGAACGTTCCATTACACACAGACAGCTGCAAAGGATTTGCGTTGCTGATGTCAGAGGTGAAGGGCTTCAATTTAAGGGAGTTTTCGTTTCGTTTTGTTTTTTTGTTGTAAGGTTCGGTACAAAGAGCTTGCCAGGCTTTTGATATTTTGATATCAAAGTTATTAAGACTTATATAGAAGTAAAAAACCTACCAAACTCAAATTGCCTGGGAGATCTTTGTTCTAGCAACAGGGAAGCTGCTGTCCTAAAGGGACCATCTTTACCCTCTGGTGCTTGCCCGTCTTACCACCTACATCAAATACATACTGTAGTAAGCTACTTCCTATTGCTGTAACGGAATTTCTGAGACTGGGTGATACATAATACATTTTTGAACCAGGTGGTGGTAGCTCACACTTTTAATCCCAGCACTCAGGAGGCAGAGGCAGGAGGATCTTTGTGAGTTTGAGGCCAGCCTGGTCTTCAGAGTGAGTTCCAGGACAACAGGAACTCACAGAGAAAACCTGACTCAGGAGAAGAGAAAAGAAAAAGCTCTTTTTGATTGAGTTGGGGGTGGGCACTGAAAATCTGGGATCTGTTTGACCCCTGGTGACGGCACGGAGGCAGCAGGCATCCTGATAATAGGAAAACATGTGGGAGAGATGACACAGTGAGACAGGAAGCTGGAGACCGTAACAACTCATTCTCGGGAGAACTTACTGAGAGTTCCATGAGCAATACCATAATCCCTTCCAAAGCCTACCCTTTGAAGTGGTTTCTTTCTGGGCTACAGCTCTTAAAGGCCAACAGACCCTGATGTCACCACACTGAGGCAGGTGTCCAGCACATGAACTCCAGGGGAAACATTTGAATGATGCCCAACCTTAGCATGCATGTGTAGAACAGAAAATGTGTCCTCTAAATGTGCAAAGGCTCTGTTCTCAGGGTGGAACCCAATCACACAGTCCTGCACTTTGTTACTCTGTCTTTCTCATTTGACTCTATCTTGTTAAAAATGAAACAAATCTGTGTTCCCTCTTGTCTGAAAAAACAGATTATTCCCATTGCATAATAAGGGCATACAGCATTTCCAAGGCGTGGAAAAGGGGATTTTTTTCCTCTAGAAAAAAAAAACTGAATGACAATGATTATTCTGTCTTCTTAGAGCTGGGAGATGTCACATTTAGTGGATGTATTTAATCTATGTCCATACCCACATCTGTACCTTTGGTGGCTGCCTCTTGAGGCCCCCAAAACAGAAAATACAAGGATGACCACAGTTCATCACATTAGAAGTCAGTTTGTCCTTCTGAGTGATGGTGTTCTCTCTGAAAGCAAGGCCTCAGAAACATGGGGAGAAGCACAAAGGTGTTCAGAAAGCCTTGTGGACTGTCAATGCTCTCCTCAGACCCTACAAACAAGGAGCCTGGTTTTTCCACCCCCCAAAAAACCAGCAGGGTCCTTCCAAGTCCCTAAACGTCATACATGGTCTGGATCTCCACTCTAGGTCAGACCTTTGCAAACTTTCTGGAGCAAAAAATCAAATACAGTAATAGTAATAATATTTTTTAAAAACCTCTTCAGATTAAGATCTCATGAACACATCAGAACACAAACTGCATTTCTGAGCATGAGAGCAAACCTTACCCCAGTGCTGATTTCCTTCATAGATTTCAAGCTGAATGTTGGAGAAATCAGCAGGCATACTGACTCACACCTTCTTCCCTCAGGCCTGCCTCCCTCAGGCAGCACAGAACACTGGTGCTGCTGTTTGTGAATAGTAAAGCATGCTCTGGCAAGCCATAAGATGACTTTCCTTGAATTTTGCTCAAATAGATATTCAGAATCATGCAAGAAACATCTGACATGGTCCTAGAAATGCTGGGGGTAAAGATCCCAGTAGGGAGCTTGTTTGACCTTGGAACTTGGCAATGGGAAGATTTTGAATTATTGTTTCTATCATAATTAATTAAACATTATCGAATACAGCAAGAAGAGGGAGGCACAGGATCCATGTAATTTCAATCTTTAGAACTCAACCAATAGGCTGATCTAACACCATGTATTCCTGTGCTTCCCGGAACGCTGCGTCACTCAGTGCTGAGGACATAGTGGGCTTTCCTTTGAGGTGGGCCCTTGACCTCCACAGAGGCTGCCCTTTAGCTCAGTCAAGATAAAGTCACTACACGGGATTCACACACACACACAAAAAAAAAAAAATCCTGGAATTTGTATTTATATTGTGAGCTAATGCAGCCAACGCAGACGAACAGCTGATCAGCACTTAGTCCAGCAAACAAAAAAGATGCCTGTTGTGTGAGGAGCAAGGAATGGAAACCCCTATCACAAGAGTCTTTCAGGGACTGGAAGGCAGGGCTGTGCAAGCATTGAGGGCCCACACGGAGAGAAACATCCAGACACAGCTGCATGTACCTGCGATCCCAACACTGGAGCAGGGTGGAAGGCACAGGCAGATCCTGGGAGCTTGCCAACTAGTCAGCCTAGCAGAAAATGGCAAGCTTCTAGGTCAGTGAGCGGTCCTGTCTAAAGTCAGTGATGCAGAACAGAGTAAAGAAGACACCGGATGACCTTCTCCAGTTTCCACGTGTACACACACTGGTGTGTGCCTACATCCAAAAGAAGAAACAATAATCTCTTAAAATAAGATGTGCACTCATCTTTTTTAGAGACGGTGGCCCGAAGCTTACAGTCAAACAGGAGACAGGTTAAATATTCAACATCACCAGATGTCCTAACAGCCCAGGGATTAAACACTTGATTTTCACCTCCATAAGCCTTTCCTTCCTAACAAATTGGAGTGAGCATGGAGCACTGGGCCATTTAAAAAACACAGCTGATTTTTTCCCTGGAGCAAGAAGGGAAGTTCCTCCTTGAGTACCAAGTGTTGACCATGCACAGGCAGTATTCCAGAAGTACCCCGATGGATACATGACAGCTTGCAGATGGGAACCAAGAATGTCTGCTCCCAGGCAGAGGTAAATAAGCGTCAGGAGTACTCCAGTGAAAGCTGGGACACGAAGCTCAGTAAGATGAGTGAATTGAAACATGTCTTGGGAGAAGTTGCCTAAAGCGTTGTCCTAGTTGGTTTTCTGTGGCTATGAGAAACACCAAAGGCAACTTGAGGAGGAAAGGGTTTATTTTGGTTTAGAGTTCCACACTACACTTTATCACCAAGGGAAGTCAGGGCAGGAACTCAAATAGAAACCTGGAGGCAGGAACCGAAGCAAAAGCCATGGAGCATAGCCCAAGCTCACCTGCCTAGGGATGGTACTGCCCACAGTGGGCTGGACTACCTATATCAAGTAACAGTTAAGAAAATGCCTCACAAACACAGCCATAGGCTGATCTGATTGAGTTAACTCTTCAGTTGAGGTCCCCACTTCTTTGGTGACTATATGCTTTTATAGGGTTGACATGTGACGCTGACTATGACAAGAATTATGCACGAATTTATTGACTAAGGTTTTTGTCCTGCCCAGTTCACGCAGTTATTAGGTCCCAAAGAAACCACACAGAGGTCTACATTAGTTATAAACTGATCAGCCCATTAGATCAGGTTTCTTATTAGCTCTTATATCTTATATTAGCCCATTATTCTTGTCTTGATTAGCCACGTGTCTCGGTACCTTATTCGGCGAAGCAGTCACATCTTGCTTCTTCTGTGGCTGGGTCATGACTGCGAACTAGGACTTTTTTCTTCCCAGAATTCCTTTGTTCTCATTGATCTGCTTCTACTTCCTGTCTGCTTGTCCTGCCTATACTTCTTGCATGGCTACTGGCCAATCAACATTTTATTAAAATACAATTGACAGGGTACAAACCATTGTTCCCACAGGACCAATGTTGTCTATAGGTGGCCATTCTATTTGACTGCTCTAGGTTTCAGCACTTGTGGGCCAGCTGCTGGGTTTTCTTTCTGTACCTCTGAGTCAGCTATTGTAAGAGTCAGCAGGGACTCTTCAAACACGGATCAGTGTGGCTCAAAGTTCATGCTTTCCTTGATAGTGGCTGCAGAGTGAGATTGAACCTGAAAGACTCCTTTATGCAATGAATTCTGTTATACTGAAGATTCAGGTCTTAATAATAAAAGCAAGTAAAGTCAGCCATGATGGCACATATCTGCAGTTCCACCACTTGGGAGATTGAGGCAGGAGGATAATGAGTTTGAGACCATGTAGAGACACTTCCTTTAGAGAGAGAGAGAGAGAGAGAGAGAGAGAGAGAGAGAGAGAGAGAGAGAGAGAAACCCAAGAAACAACAAGCAATAAGGGCAGGGAGATTGGTCCGGTGTGAGAGTGCCAACTGAACAAGACAATGAAGCTGCTCCCATGAGCTCTTAGCAACATGGCTGCCTGTGCAAGACCTACAAAGACCACACCAACTAAGATTCAAACATGAATGGAAGAAAATTTCACAAGTTTCCACCCTTAGATGGAGAGCTATGGGCAGCCAAGGGATGCTGAGGGAGAGAGAATCAGTTCGCTCTTTTTTGTTTATTCAAGAATGAGAGCCCAATTCTAAGGAATCAGCCCTAAACAGATGCAAATGAGGGCTATATTTCTTGGACTCAGCAGTTAGTGCATGCGTGTGAATGTATGTACATGTCTCTGTGTGTGTGTGTGTGTGTGTGTGTGTGTGTGTGTGTGTGTGTGTAAAATTATAGAAGAACAGGTCATGAATTTGAAATAGGATCGTTGGGAGGACCCAGAAAGAGTTGGAGAGAAAAGAGGGGGAATAGAAATGATGGAAACACAGTGTATTCACATATGAAATTCTCAAACAAAAAATAAATAATAGAAGAAGAGAATAGAAACTAAAAGAAGGAAGCAGTAATTCAATAGTCCAGGCTCTGCTATAGGTAAACTATTATGCAATTACTTATTTTTTTTCTACTTCAATTTTCCATCCATAAAATGGGGGCAATCATAGCATCTTCTCATAAAATTACTAGGATTAAATGGCTTGATCTTTATAAAGCACTTGAAACAGTGCCTCATGTATAATGATGGTCACTTTTCTTTCTTTTATAGGAGATGAATGATTGTGAGTTGTGTCCTGGACACTCCCCTGCTGTAGTTATACCTAAGAGCAAGATCTCAACCCCCTCCTCTTGTTAAGTTGTTATCTATTAAATCTCAGCTACACTGCACAGAATCAGATGGAAAGAGGTTTCTGAGAAAGTGAGGAACACATGCAAACTTAAAACAACAATGACAAAAAGCCTTGAACAAAGGGAGAAAGGCATCCATGTTTTTGAGGTTAGCTGTATTTGTGAATAATAAATTTAAATGAGTAGAACTCATCAGACACAGACTCAATAGAGCACATGGGATGGAGAACACCTGAAATAAGAGGGGCAGGTTTCTAATAGACTCACCCACAATGCTGAGTGTGAGAACCAGACCTGAATATCCTAACACAGGATCTCAGAGCTGGGAAGGCGGGGCTGTGACCATGCCAATGGAAGAGTCCACTCTACCCTTGATAATCTCATTTTCTTCACTGTGGGGCCAACCCTTGTGTTTCCAAACCCATGCTCTTAATCAGCATTGCCCATGGTAGAAAGAAAATCTAAGATTTCAAGTCACAAGATAGTGAAGGCCTAATTGGTTAAACATCTATAAAGGGTTTCCATTGTTCTGCACATCTGTGAGTGGGTCTCTTCTCACCTGGGATGCTACTTGGTCTGGAAAAGCATCAGGCGAAGAGAAAGAAATGCTGAGAATCTGCCTATTCCTTTACTGTGTTAGGGCCTGGCCATGTGAGGGAAAATGACAGTGAACCACAGGAAGTCCCCGGGGCCATCTTCCCATATGAACTGTGTCACAGGGTAAGTCCTGGAGCTGAGCCCATGGAGGAAGGTTTCCAAATTCACTTGCTGTCCTAAAACTCAGGCAGGGGTCATTACGATTGTCTTGGCAGCCGAAGGGCTCTATGACACAAAAGTGGGACATAGTAACTGCCTGACACAGGACAAGAGCCCAGAGACACAATAATGTACAAAATGTCTTATCTACAGGGGTCACTGGGGGGAAATCAAAAGCAGGATGGGGCAAGGCTCCCATGTGAACTCAGCTTACAGACAATGAGCGTTTGCTTCGAGGAACCAAGGAGACACTTGTCCTTTGGTGTCAGGAAGAAAAGTAAGGAGACAGAAAATTGAAAAGTGAGTCACAGCGGATGACAGTCTAGGACTTGCTCTAGTTTGTTCTGTGAACTCTATTTCAAGACTGCGACAGACCTCTCTCTTTACTGTTCTGCTTAGTGACCGCGGTGTCCCCAAATTGTAGGTGTTATTTCCTGTCGTGCCAACGACACAAGGATGAAACCCAAGGCTGCCCATCTTTGTAACCTCTCTCCACCTTAGCCCCAGAGCTAGGCTTCTGAAAGATCTCAGAGAAACTTCCCGTTATCACCACTGGTGCTGACAACTACAGCCATGACCCTCTAATTAACGTTCTTCTACTTCCTGAGAAGTGACCTGAGCATTTATTTCCTTTGCTCTGGCCACTTACAAACAAAGCCAGGCTGCTGGTAACAGCTCATCAGCTCTTCTGGGAGATAGATAAAGCCTGGGGGATGAAGGAAGATTCTAGAATTAAAGGACCGAGACCACTGCCTTTCAGGATGCTGACTGGCTGGAGAGTGTTCTTCACCTAAATCATAGTTCTGGCAGCCTGGTAGGATTTTCAAAGAAGGAACACAATGGGTTAAACAACTGACTTTCATTTCAAAAAGAGGCATTCTGTTTCAAAGTGTTACCTAAGTGCTATCTAAGATGTGGTAAGCCAAGATGTAAAATTTCACCCAAAGCCTTGTGTGCTGAACTACCCAGCCCACTCCCCCACTCCCTTCACACCTGGCCAGTAGTCCCTCTAGAATGTCGCCTCCATTTCTAGTTTATTGTTACCATTGTCAGCTCTATCTCTCTCTCTCTTCTAAAGATGAAGAAATCCAACTGCAGACAAAATTCTTTAATAATATGGCCATCCTTTAGTATCCATGAGACATTGGTTTTGAGCTGAATACCTGCTTCTCTCTCTCTCTCTCTCTCTCTCTCTCTCTCTCTCTCTCTCTCTCTGTGTGTGTGTGTGTGTGTGTGTGTGTGTGTGTTGGGGGTTTTCAGGTCCCTAAGAGGATGTGTAGAGAGTGGGGGGGGGGGGTTGGGGAACACTGACAAGTCTGAGGGAAAATTGGGATGACTGGCAGCTCATTTACTGAAAAAAAATACACCTTTCATATTCTATAGTTGCTCATTGGATTAAATAGGAGACAAGGAGTGTGTGAGCTGGGGTGTGGCCTGAGATCAGAGGTTGAGGAACCTAGCTTTGACCTTGACAATAGGCACCAGTCACACACTAATGAAGGGCCACAAGTTCTTCTCGCCAGAGATTAGAAGAGTAACTTCCACCTTAGCAAGCAAGAACTTTCTTCCAGCTCCTGAAGCAATGAGGACCCTTATCCTAATGCCTGACCTTGGGAAAAGAATTTCTGGGAGCAAACACTCCACTATAATTTAAGAGTAATTTTTATTCCTCAAGGGGATAAGCACTGAGCTGTACCCTAACTGTGTCCCTTTGTGTCTTAATCTTACTACACGGGCTTGTTCCCCTCACACGCTCTGGAAGGGAGGGGTTGATGTCTTACCCTTTTCCCAGTTACCATATCATTCTAATTTCTCAACCATACTAACTGAACTCTTGTCCTTACGGCCTCAGGCTCTGGGTCTGTATTGTAGGCATTTCATTCCTGGGATCAGGTATAGCTATAGCTAATACATCTCTAACCTTCCTGTTCTTCGATAATTAGGCACAATGTGATTCCTCGTTCCTTGGTGGCGGGGATTTTTTTTCCAAAGAATTGTTTTGTTTAGGGAGGCTACATTGTACACATTTTCACCCTTTGCCAAAGCCCACACAAAATTTCCCAAAGGGAAAAGCATTAACTGTGAGAGTCATTAAGAGCAAAAGTTAAAAGATGCTGCAGAAGTATGGTCTGCAATGTCCAAATGCTGGACCTTTATCAAGCAGCAACGGTTGTCATGCAGTCCACACCGTTTTGGACCCTCTGTAGATACTCAGATCTACAATTTGCATAATAAAAAGTTCAAACTCTTTATATAGAGTCATATAGTACTTGCACATAACCTACATACACCCTTCTGCATACCATAAACCATCTCCAGATGGTTCTAATGCCTAATATAATATGCAATGTACATACATAGCTATGAGACTACAAAGTTTGAGCAATAGCACAAGAAAAAAATACTCTCTGTGTGATCAGTACAAATGCAATCTTTTGAATATTTCTGACCCATAGTTGGGAGAATTTCTAGGAGTAGAGCCTAAAGTTATGGAAGGCCGACTGTATGCATTAATATAATAATGTTTTATTTACAAAGGAATAACCCAGTTTGCGATCAACTGGCTAACATAGTCCTTGGGACTTTTGAGGGGTCTTTCCCAACATCATCATTCTGAAGGAGGATAGGGGTAAATGGACTGGAACTTCTGAGTCTACTTGTCTCTTGCTCTAACAAAAAACATTAGAGGCTGGAGACCTGGCTCAAGAGGTAAGAGCACTGACTGTTCTTCCAGAGGACCAGGATTCAATACCAGCATCTGCATGGCAGCTCACAACTATCTGTATCTCCAAGATCTGATGCTCTCCCAGAGATATACATGCAGGCAAAACACCAATGCACTAAAAAAATTTAAAAAATAATAATAATTTTAAAAAACATGGAACATTAAACTTTTCTGAAATTAGATCTCTAACTGCAAACAGACTTGGGAGCTCTCCTGAGAGAAAAAAATCTTGGCCTTTAATGGGAAAAATGTTAATTGGATGTGTCTGAAGATGTTGTTCTCCAGTGTGGGACCAGCTGCAATCCTCTGTGCTATAATGTCTATACAGAAACTCCCTGGGAGAGAAACACCAGCTTACTCTACCATCCATGAATATCGGGTACATAGAAGGGGGGATGTGCTTCCTGGTTTCCTTCAGCTACCTGCATTCTCTACACTACCCTTCCTTCCTTCTGTTGGTCACATCTTCTAGTTCCACATGTGACTCTCCCATGGCTATGGGGTTGAATAACTCCATAATTCTGGAGTCCCCAGACACAGAGACAGTCATCTTGTTCATTTCAATATGGCGGCTTGGCTAAGTAGAGAAACTTGCAGTCAGAGACTTAGGTTTCAAGGACCTATCTACTGACTTGTGCGACTTGCATTAGTGTCTAATGACTTACCCTCTCTATGGATCTGGGTCCTCATGGCGGTGATGGCAATAGTGAAGGTTTGGGGGTTCCTCTGAGAATCAAGTGTGCCTAGCACTTTGGACAGGGCTGGCCACATCAGATACCTTTGGAAATGCCAGTGGCTATGGTTGCTGTTCCTCCCAGTCCTCCCATCGCTGCAGCTTGAAACATCCATTGACATAAATCCTGTAACCAACATTTATTAATGATCATGTAAACTTGGTAGCTACATGATCTGCATAATCTGTGTGATTAAACCTTTGCAATCACTTTACAAAGCAGCAGTCTAGTTTATCTGGTTATCTACTGCTTCATGACAAGCTACCCTAAATTTATTACCGGGCTATAATAAGGTTGTGTTGTTAAACAATGATCATTTTACTATGTTTATGATCTGTGCAAGTGAGAAATTGGAACCAGCACAGCCGCTGTTTTTCCAGTGTCTGGGGCCATGGCTGGGAAGGATGATGAAGTACTTGGGTGTTGAAATCAGCCAGAAGTTCTTTTACCCATATATCTGGCACTGACAGTGGGATTCTTGGAGGATGTTGTTGGCTACTGCTGTTGACTTATCTCCTGCATTTAGAGTCCCTGTGCAATTGGGACTTCTCAGAACATAGCAGCTGGGTTATAGAAAATATTATCCTCAAGGGATCCTCTGGAGAATACTTTTAAAGCCCCCAGCAGAATCCACACAAACCTTGCTGGCGTAATCTCAGGAAATACAAAGCACCGCTTGCTTCCAGCCAGCACCGTCAGAAGCACTTCTCGTAGTGGAGAAGCGTCACTTCTATTAAGGAAAGCAGATGGCAACTTCACTTTGACTCGTCCAGATCGCCAACATCACTACTCTTGCGCTCTACAGCCTGTTGTGAAGTAAAGCAAGGGATCCTTAAACACAGCACTGTGATGCCAAGACAATTAATGTGAGTGTAGAGATAGTCATGAGAATAACAGGCAGCTGGCTTCTACAGGGTAGATGCACTGGGCAGCTGCAGCTATGGGGTAGATGTGTTAGGTGAAGGGGGAATTCAAATCCCAGGTAGGATGGAGCGAGGTAGCCTGAGATTTTAGGTATTAGGAAGAGTTACAATTTAAAACTTATGACTTATTCATGTCTAGAATTTTCCACTTAATAGTTTAGAAGAAGAATGACTGGGGTAACTAAACTATTAGAAAGTGAAGTTATGGCTAAGAAGAGAGGGCTGTGCTTCATGAAAGAATAAACAAGAACCCCAGATGACTTTTACCAAGCAGGCCCAGGCCACACAAGCCAGAACAGAGAGTGACCCACCTGCCAGTGGAACTGAAACCCTCTCTGGATTCTGTCACTGACAACTCATCCCTGATCCTGCTGCTACTGGGCCCTGCCCTTAACCCCAGCAGGCTTCCGCCACTGAGGCCCAGAGCACACTAGCCACAGCTGATGAGTGACCCTCCTGTTCTGTGCCCCTCCTCCATCTCAGGACCAGCACCATTGTAGGGCTCTGACCCTGGCTCCAGAGAAACCCACTGTTCTGGTGCAGCCCTCACCAGTGGACAGCAAGCAGGTTAGTGACCTGCCTGCCAGACAGACTGCCACCCTGTGGGTTGTGTTCCCCTAAGACCCATATCACCAACCAACCCCTCCCACCTCATCATCATCCTCACAGTCAGCCCTTCCCCAGAACTCCATGCTCAGACACAGTCCATACCAGTTGGAAGAACAGATACCATAGGCCCAGGTACAGTTTACACCAGTGAGGAGAACAGCCCCAGCAGCTCTACTGGAGGTCAGGCTGCTCCTAGGTGCCCTAGAAGAAGACATAGGCTTTAGTGAAGAACAGGCATGAGACCCAAGAAGACTTTGACTTTACCAGAGGCCTTACTGGATCGGGGGACCCAAGACCCCCCAAACCCCAGCAGAGACATCCTAATGGATCTGAAGACCCATCAGCCACCAGATCCAGACACTTATGCCAGAAGACTACAGAAGAAACAGAAACCAAGAAACCAAGAAACGAAACACACATCCAATAGAGACAAACAAAGGAATCAACACCTAGGCCAATCCCAAATCCAGATGCCTAAATGCCAGTGGCAGAAGCAGGAGAATCTCTGTGATTTTGAGGCCGCTTGGTCTACAGAGTGAGTTTCAGGATAGGCTCCAAAGCTATGCAGAGAAACCCTGTCTCAAAAAAAGGAGGAGGAGGAGTGGGAGGAGAAGGAGGAGGAGGAGGAGGAGGAGGAGGAGGAGGAGGAGGAGAAAGAAGAGGAAAGAGAAGAAGAAGAAGAAGAAGAAGAAGAAGAAGAAGAAGAAGAAGAAGAAGAAGAAGAAGAAGAAGAAGAAGAAGAAGAAGACACAATCAATAACAGAAAGGGCAATATATCACCACCAGAACCAAGCCATCCTGCAACAGCAAGACCTGAACATTCCAACAGAGCTGAAGCACAAAAAAAATGATCTTAAAAATACCTTTATGAAGATGTTAAAGGTCTTTAAAGAGGAAATGAAAAAATCCCTTAAAGAAATTGAGGACGAGACAAACAAAAAATTGGAGGAAATCAATAAGTCTCTTAAAGAATTTCAAGAAAAAAAACAAATAGTTAATGGAAGCAAATAAAACTGTTCAAGAACTGAAAATGGAAATAGAAGCAATAAAGAAAACAAACTGAGGGAATTCTAGAAATAGAAAATCTGAATAGGCAAACAGGAACTACAGATGTAAGCATGACCAATAGAATAGAAGAGATGAAAGAATCATAAGCATTGAAGATACAATAGGGAAAATATATCTATTGATCAAAGAAAATGTTAAATCTAAAAGATTCCTAATACAAAATATCCAAAAAATCTGGGACACTATGAAATGACCAAACGTAAGAATAATAGAAAGAGATGAAGGCGAAGAATCCTTGCTCAAAGGCTCAGAAAATATATTCATCAAAATCATAAAAGAAAATATTCCCAATCTAAGGAAGGATATACCTATAAAGTTGCAAGAAACTTACAGAACACCAAATAGACTAGACCAGAAAAATAGACCGTCCCTGCATAATAATCAAAACACTAAATATACAGAATAAAGAAAGAGTATTAAAAGCTGCAAAGGAAAAAGGCCAGATAACAAATAAAGGCAGACCAATCAAAATAACACCTGACTTCTCAATGGAGACTTTAAAAGCCAGAAAAGTCTTGGGTAGGCATTCTACAGACACTAGGAGATCACGAATGCCAGTTCAGACTACTACACTCAGAAAAACTTGCAATCACCATAGACAGAGAAAATAAGATATTTTATGACAGTATCAAACTATCCACAAATCCAATCCTACAGAAGGTACTAGAAAAACTTCAACCCAAAGAAATTGACTATACTCATGAAAACACAGGCAATAAATAATTCCATGCCAATAGAACCCAAAGAAGAGAAACACACACACACACCACAATAAGAACAACAACAAAAGTAACAGGAATTACTGGTAGTTAATATTGCTCAATATTAATAGACTCAATTTGCCAATAAAAAGACAGAGGCTAACAGAATTGATATGGAAACGGGATCCATTCTTCTGTGACATACAAGAAACACATCTCAACTTCAAAGACATTACCTCAGAGAAGAGGGCTGGAAAAAGGTTTTCCAATCAAACAGACATAAGAAACAAGCTGGTGTAGCTCTCCTAATATCTAACAAAGTAAACTCAACCCAAAATTAATCAAAAGAGAGTGAGAAGGACATTTTATAATCATCAAAGAACAAATCTGTCAAGATGACATCTCAATTCTAAACATCTATGCCCCAAACACAAGAGCACTCACATTTGCGAGAGAAACATTACTAAAGCTTAAATCACACATCAAACCCCACACATTAACAGTGTGAGACTTCAACACCCCTCTCTCACCAATGGACAGGTAATCTAGACAGAAACCAGACAGAGAAATAATGGAACTAACAAATGTTATGACTCAAATGGACCTAACAGATAGTTACAGAATGTTTCACCCAAACACAAAAGGATATACTTTCTTCTCAGCACCAAATAGAGCCTTCTCCAAAATTAACCACATACTCAGTAACAAAGTAAGTCTTAACAGATACAAAAAAAACCAATTGGATTAATCCCCTGTACCTTCTCAGATCACCAAAGATTAAAACTGGAGTTCAACAACAGCGCAAACTACAGAAAACCTACAAACTGAACAACTATCAACTTATTACCACTGTGTTGAGGAAGAAAGAAAGAAAGAAAGAAAGAAATTAAAGACTTCATAGAATTCAGTGAAAATGAAGGCACAACATACCCAAACTTAAGGAACACAATGCAATCCGTGCTAAGAGGAAAGTTCATATCATTAAATGTCTGCATAAAGAATTTGGAGAAATCCCACACTAGTGACTTTATAGCACACATGAAAGCTGTAGAACAAACAGAAGCAAAACCATCCAAGAGGAGTAGAGGGAAGGAAATAAACAAATTGAGGCCTAAAATCAATAAAATAGAAACAATGAGAACAATACAAATAATCAGTGAAGCAAAGAGTTGATTGAGAAAAAACACCAAGATAGACAGAACTTTACCCAAACTAATCAAAAGGTAGAGAGAGAACATCCAAATTAGCAAAATCAGAAATAAAAAGGGAGTCATAAAAACAGACACTGAGGAAATTCAGAGAATCATTAGGCCATACTTCAAAAACCTGAACTCAACAAAATTGGAAAATTTAAAGGAAATGGACAATTTTCTTCATAGGTACCACATACCAAAATTAAATCAAGACCATATAAACAATTTAAACAGACCTATAACTCCTGAGGAAATACAAGCAGTCATTAAAAAAAAGTCTCCCAACCAAAAAACCCCAGAGCCAGAGGATTTCAGTGCAGATTATTACTAGACTTTCAAAGAAGAACTAAATACCAGTACTCCTCAAAGTATTTTACAAACTAGAAACAGAAGAAACATTGCCAGTTTTTTTTTTTTCATGAGGCCACAGTTATCCTGATACTCAAACACAAAGATTCAATAAAAAAAAAGAATTACAGGCCAATTTTCCTCATAAACATTGATATAAGAATACTCAATAAAATACTGTCAAACTGAATCCAAGAACATATCAAAAAGACCATCTACCCTGATCAAGAAGCCTTCATCCCAGAGATATAAAGATTGTTCAATGTAATCCACCATATAAACAAACTGAAAGAAAAAAAAGTCCACATGATCATCTCATTAGATGCTGAAAAAGCCTTTGATGAAATCCAACACCTCTTCATGTTAAAAGCCTTTCAGAGATCAGGGATACAAGGGCCATTCCTAAACGTAATAAATTCAATTTATAGCAAGCCAATAGCCAACATCAAATTAAATGGAGAGAAACTCAAAGCAATTCCTCTTAAATGAGGCCCTAGACAAGGCTGTCCACTCTCTCCATATCAATAGGGCAAAACAACAGCCTCTGGGAAGGGAAAGCATCTTCACCAAAGGGAATGGGAGTAGAGGAGGGAGGGGATGTATAATAAATAAATAGATTAAATAAAAAGAAACAAATACTTTGAGGGATAAAGTAGCTTTAGAACGATAACATGATTTATAAATGGAGAGACCAGATTTGAGCACAAGAGTCAAAAGAACAAATATCCAACTAAAACACAGGTTAAGACTTAAACAGAAAACTCTCAACAAAAGAGTCTAAAATGGCTGAAAGACACTTAAGGAAATGTTCAACATCCTTAGCCATCAGAAAAATGCAAGTCGAAACAACTCTGAGATTCCATCTTATACCTGTAAGAATGACCAAGATTGACAACTTAAGCTGAAAAGGATGTGGGATAAAGGAACACTTCTGCATTGTTGGTGGGAGTGAAAGCTCGTACAGCCCCTTTGAATATTACTGTGGTGATTTCTCAGAAAATTAGGAAACAACCTTTCTCAAGGCCCAGCAATACCACTTTTGGGAATATACCCAAAGGATGCTCAATCATACCACAGGGGCATGTGTTCAGCTATGTTCATAGCAACATTGTTTGTCATAACCAGGACCTGGAAACAACCTAAATGCCTCTCGACCGAAAAATGGATAAAAATAAATGTAGTACATTTACACAATGGAGTACTACACAGAAGGAAAAAATAATGACATCTTGAAATTTGCAGGCAAAAGGATAGATCTAGAAAGTATCACATTGAGTGAGGTAACCCAGATCGAAAAAGACAAATATAATATGCATTCACTCATAAGTGGCTTTTAGATATAAAGCAAAGAAAAACCAGCCTACAATTCACAATCCCAGAAAATCTAGAGACAACCAAGTTTACCCTAAGAGAGACATACACGGATATAATCTACATGGGAAGTAGAAAAAGACAAAATCTCCTGAATAAATTGGGAGCATGGGGATCAAGGGAGAGGATAAAAGGGGAAGAGGAAGGAAAGGAGGGTGGCAGAGAAAAATATATAGCTCAATAAAAACAATAAGAAAATAAGGGAAAAAAAGGTGTGGTCAGTATAGGTTTATTCCCATTTGCCCAGCAAAGGACTTTCTATATTTTCAGTACAGGGGTATATATCTCTCTATTCTAGAAATTAACAGCTGTCTACCTTTACATTTTTCTATCCACTAATTCTTTTATTCTCAAGAATTTACTGCCTCTTCTTTCTACTTGATTCAGGTCAGAGATCTTTAAAACGTATTCTTCTGTTTGTCACAGGGATTTCTAGTTGGCTCCTTATCATATGTGTCTCTTAACTTTCAATTATATTTTGCTGCTCTAGTCTTCTCTGATATTTATATAGTTTAGCCTTCTTCCAGGAACTGTTCAGGGATGCCAAAAGTACACAGATGGATGATCAGGTCTCATGCTACACTCCACCCCTCTCTGTGGGCGTGGAGTGGGTGTAAACCATCCACAAGCCCAGCTGTGATGATCTCTTTCAAGGAGACAGAGTTGAACTCAAGAGAGCAGTTGCTTGACTTGGAGGACGGTTCCTCATAACATGTCTCAGATTTGGGTTCACAGTCTCTGCTAGCTTCCACCAGCCAGAGCAAATGTTTGCTAAACGTTGTGTGTGGGACCATGGATCAGGTCCTGGTGTAGGAGTTTCTTTTGTTTGTGTGTTGCTTTCACTAGTTAATGAATAAAGAAACTGCCTTGACTTAGTTGATAGAACAGAACTTAGGTAGGCAGGGGAGACAGAACTGAATTCTGCGAGGAAGAAAGTGGAGTCAGGTAGAAGTCATGGATCTTCCACCTCAGACAGATGCCGGTTAGAATCTTGCTGGTAAGCCACAGCCACGTGGCAATACATAGATTAATAAAAATGGGCTAAATCAAGATGTAAGAGTTAGCCAATAAGAAGTTAGAGCTAATGGCCAAGCAGTGTTTTAATTAATCCAATTTCTGTGTGGTTATTTCAGTGTAAACTAGCCGGGCGGCTGGGACAAACAAGGGGCCCTCTCCTTACAACAAGGTCCTCTGTGAGCCTGCCTGCTTTTTGTTCACTAAAGACAAACTCTCCCCTCACAAAATGGAATATGCTCCCAGTCAGGGACTGCTGGATGGTTCACGGGCATTAGACCACCCAGACCCTAACAATGGACTTTCCTGACTTGAGTCTTCATTTTGAAGAGAAGGAATTTATTTTTCTCTTCTCTCCCACCATTTGGGTGTTTTTTCTCGCTCAGCCATTCTTTGAATACTAAGGGCATCATGGGTTGCACACCACTCCTTTGAAGAAAGGTCTACCACGTCAGGTCATGAGAAGCTGAGGTCCATAAGTCTCCACCTTTTGAAGTCCTGCCTTGTGTACTTAGCATCATGAAGATCATTTATTTTGAAGTCACTCTAGCTCTTATTTCCCAGAAAGTTGAGGAACCACCCAGTGGCATCCACAGGACAAACTCAACTTGAAGATATAGTTTATTTAACATTGCTGATGCTTGTAAGTCTTCTAAATAAGTTGCTCACGTATAAAATTTAGAAGAATTTGAACGACAAAAATTTAGATTTTCATGCAAAATCTTAATGTAACCCATGTTCCAACACAGGAGGCTACAGTACATTTCGTGACCTCTAGCTCCCCCTGAGCACCTCCTAGTGAGTTGTACCCCAAACCCCTGAAAACATCTAATTTCCCATCCTTGAATAAGCCCCACTTATTCATTCTTAGAAACAGACCTAGAGAGACCGTTAGACATTTCTAGACTTGACATTGATTATTTATACAACCAGAGCTGTCTCTTGAACTCAGGTCTCTTGTTTAACTATTATATTCAGGTGCTGCCTATCTCTCTTCCATTCACGCCTAGCTGCTCACAAGAATAATATACTTTAATTTGGTATCCCTACAAGTGCGGGGGAGTGGGGAAGGGATGAACAAAACAGAAACAAAACCCACACAAAGAATTAGTATGGCTTGAGTCTTAACATTTTGATTTAATTTTTTCATTTCACTTTTTATGGTGCATTGTGGCAGATAGATTAAGACACAGAAAAGAAAGCTAAAAACTAAGTGTTTTTCTGGTCATTGTACATCTGTATCAATCTAGAAGGTGCTCACACCCTCACAGTGACTTCTGGCTGCCTTGGTGGAAAGAGACAACTTAACATACTCTGTTAATTTCACCCAATGATTTTACATCATAAATAAATTAAATTTACTTATAAATAAATAATAAATTTTTTTAAAAAAAGCATTAAATTTTCATTGTACTCTTGGGGCTGGTGAACAACACTTCACAAACGCCATTGCATTCTCATAATTATGAACATTCTTCCAGTAAAATTTTCTGTTGACTTTCATGGTGTGGACGCTATTCCAAATGGTGAGATGAAGCAAGTGTTTAACTAAAGCACTGCTACCAGCCAGAAACAGGAGTATATTCCAGATTCCTTCTTATTGCAACATATGGGTGGATTCTAGGGAATCTAACTGGTGCCCTAGGAAGCTGTCACCGGATGTTTTCTCTTTATTTTTCTTTTTAAATTAACCAATTAATTAATTTCCTCCTAGCCCGATCACAGGGCTACTCTCCCTTTTCCTTCTCTAGTTTCTTCCCCTCTGCCTCCCCCATCCACTGCCTCTCCCTTCTCCCCAGAAAAGTACAGTCCTCCCATGTACATCAGCCAGCCATGGCACACCAAACCGAAGCAAGACTAGGCACTCGCCCCCCAAGACTGGATGAAGAGAAAAGGGTCCCAAAAGAAAATAACAGAGTCAGAGTAAGGCCCTACCCCTTCTGTTAGGAGTCCCACAAGAAGACTAAGCTACCCAACTGTAACATATATGCAGAAGGCCTAGGTTAGTTCCATGCAGGCTCTTTGGTTGGTGGTTCAGCCTCTGTGATCCCCTATGAGCCCAGGTCAGTTGATTCTGTGAGTTTTCTTGTGGTGTCCTTGGCCCTTTTGGCTCCTGCAATTCTTCTTCCCTTCTTCCACGGGATTGCCTGGGGTCCACCTACTGTTTCACGGTGGGTCTCTGTATCTGTTTCCATCAGTTGCTGAGTGAAGCCTCTCTGATGACCATTGGGCTAGGCACCGATCTATGAGTATAGAAGAATGCCATTTCCTCTTCATTTTCAATGAATGAAAGGCACAGCTAACAAGCGCAAGAAGACTTCAGACTGGCAAGAGTTTCTTAGAACGCCTTTTTCCCCCTCAAGAGATGCCCAGGACCTCACAATGGCAGGCTTTGTGTGAGCCAGGCCAAGTTCATCTGGCACCTCTGTCCCAGAGAGTATGTGCAGACTTTGACTGGCTTCCAGGGAAGCCACTACCCACATGTGCTGTGAGGCTTCCTCATTGGTGTTTGGCAAGAGAGGGCTGGTTCCTCGTGAGGAGCTGAGTGTTTGACAGATGAAACTTGTGTGCAAGAAAATCAATCCTGCGCCTTGGCATCCTGCTTTTAAACCTGAGAGACCTCTGTGGAGCTGAAGTTGTAAGGTAAGCAGAACTCGGCCGCAGCTCTTCAACTCTAAAACTGAGATAATGTGAAGAAACTTTTTTTTTTTTTTTGGCTTCATGTGAAACTTGAGCAGGCTGCTTTGCCTCCTGCCTTTAATAATAGCAACTCATTGCCAAATATGCACATGTAACTCTGATTTAAAACGGAAAGCTTTAAAAAAAAAAGTCACTGCTTTTAAAATAAAAAGTCTTCTGTGACGAAATGGGTGTACAGAGCCGTTGTCCTTTAGGCAAGTTCAGAGGCGTCCACAGAGGACTGGCTTTTCCCTCTGCTCAGAGCCAGTGCAATTAGTTCATTTTAAAAGGGGTCAAATTATCTCTTCCACTTGAGATTGAGTCTGGGACAAGTGAGAAATCCTAAAGAATTATAACCAAATGTCATCCCGAATCCGTCGGTCATTTCTCTAAAGTCATTTGGTATTTGCTTAGGTGTGGTGAGGGTGGTTGATCCGTGATACCTCGGTGGGCACTACTCTGCAACGTGTGAGCGATTTGCTGGGCTCAGTGCTGGCTTGTGCAGGCCAGCTCCTTGAGATTGTGGCAAATTAACTTGAGAAGTTGGTAATTGTCAGAATGCAAACTGAAAGCCAGGGATTTGTCCAACTTGGAATGTCACAGAACAAGCTCAATTGTATATAAGGTAATTACTTGCCTAATGCTAACAAAATCGAACCTTTCAGGGGGGAATTCCAGGAACTCTTAATGTTTTTGTTCATTTGACCTGGCTCAAGGCTTGCCACTAACTGATCTGCAGAGGCTATCTCTATGGAGTATTTTTCTGTATATTAGATGTTGAGTCTTCTTTCTTTTCTTGAGATGTCTTAAAAGAAAAGATAGACTTTAATCAAGCCGACTGTGCCAATTCTGTGTCCATATATGTCTCCTCTCTTACCTGGTCTTTTCAGGTACATGGTGAGTAAGTGGGCTATGGTCATAGTGAACTCTCCCTGCAATTGCCACCCCCGACTCCAGCTCCAACTGCTCCCAATCCATGCAATGCGCACCTATCTGTGTCCTCCTCTCCCTCTACACAAATCACAGTCCTGCCCAATGTCACCTGTGCCAATGGTTGGTATTTACATCTAAGTCCATATTCCTCTGGGATGGGTTCCCTCCTATGTGCAAGCTAAGAGCGAGCCTTGGAGGCTGTCCCGTCTAAAATCTAAAGGTATCATCTTGGCGGGGATTTAGCCTGGTTCTCTCCAGGCTTTTCCCTTCCTGGACCAAGGTGTCTCACCTGTGCAGGGTGTGCCCCCCAGGTCTGCTGTACCCTGTTTCTGTACTTTTTACACAGATAAATAAATTTTCTGCACCCGACACCCAAGTGAAGAATGTCGAGTCTCTGAGGTTTGGGAGGGTCCTCTGAGGATTTTTCTTTTTTTGCCTCACTCTGCTTTCTGCTAGCTAATCCCACGCTTCTTAAAATCATTTAAGTTTATAAAGCTGAAAGCTTTGAAGGAGGGTAAGTTGTTGACTTTTTGCAGCCAGGCGCCCACAATGGGAACCGTAGAGGTGAGCAGTGGGCTTGGCTTAGCATTCCAACATGAAATATGTTTTATCACTCGCGAAGAGTATGACTTGTTCACACTCTTACATTGTTCACGTTTGGCTGTCCCTGGACTGTGCTCAGAGGACAATTTCTCTGTGTGGGAACGTTTTGGGGACGGTCTCCAAGACATAGACTATGATGCTGGATAAATACTAGACACAAGAATTTCCTGATGTGAGGCTGAAAAGATCGCCTGATTTTGCAGAGGACCCAGGTTCAGTTCCCAGCACCCACATGGTGGGGCACAACCATCCTTAGCTCTAGTTCCAGGAGATTTGATGCTCTCTTCTGGCTCTGTGGGCACCAGGCACCACAGGAGGCAGACATATATGCAGACAAAACATGAATGCACATAAAATACTGATAAATAAAATAAAAGATTCTCTATTTTGATAAAATAGCAACTGGTCTGGAGCCACACTTAATAGTAACACACTTATTGCATGTCTTATGCTCTTATTATTTAATTTTTTTTAGTCAAATGAGCAAAAGACTGAAAAGATAGCTAGCTTCAAGTACTAGGATTCCATGCTCCATCTGACAAATTCTTCAACCATTCTGTAAGTTTTTACTTAGATGACACAGGCATATAAGTCTGTGAGAACTAACATCGAGAAATATGATTTCATTTCTGAATACACTGTAGGCATGAGAATTATTACCTAAAGTGGATCCTTTATAGACAGATGGGAAATCAGTGAAATGTCTGTTCTATTTAATATGTGTCTGACAAAATCATGCAGGAGTGGGACCTACCACCATGAGCCAGGAGGGTTCACACTAAGAGGGTACACAGAGATCTTCTTGGCAATTTTTGGGCACTTCCTGTGAATCTCATACACAGAGTTGGTCAGCGACAGCACTTACCCTGCAATCAACTGGTCTTTACAATGACAGGAACAGCAGGAAAAACGGGTCAAAGCAAAGGAATAGCAGTACTAGTCCTGTAGTGAGGGAGAATGGCAGATGTGTGTAACATTGTTGATTCTAGCAATTCTGCTTCTGTAGAAGTTGAGCAATTTTCTTGAAATTCAGTCCGTGTGAGTTGATTGGGGTCGAATGCTTGATCAGCATGCTAACTGAGATTGTCAGCATTTGTTTCTAAGTGGGAGACTGTTCCCTGTTGGTGCTGAAAGAATGGATGCACATGTTTGGCTTCCTCAAATGGGCAGTGCCCTACACTGATCACTAAAGGGATGGTTTGCAGACTACCAAAAGAGATGCCAGAGGGACCCTAAAATCCAGCATAGATTCACTAAGAAAGGAGCTGCCACAACACTCGTTATTTGTTTTGTTCTTTGGTCATCAATATGGAACTAGGCTGGTAGATAGAGAGCTCATCATTTAGCCCAAAATCCAATTCTCAACATAAATCATTGTTGAGCTGGCAGTGGTGGCACATGCCTTTAATCCCAGCGCTTGGGAGGCAGCGGCAGGTGAATCTCTGAGTTCAAGGTCAACCTGTCTACAGAGTGAGTTCAAGAACAGCGAGGGTTTCACAATGAAACTCTGTCTTAAAATAAATAAATAAATAAATAAAAACAAAAAAAAATACTTTAGTTGGTAAAGCACAGGCTAGCTTTGGAATACCTCTTTAAACATTACTTGATAATCCTGAGAACTTTTACATTGTTTACTCCAGCATGTGGCTCTCAATTCGTCTTCAGTTATTCTCCCTGTATTGTGAAAAGTTGGGATGCTTCAGAGTTTCCTTAGGGACTAATTACTGGAAATGAGTTCAACTCTTTGCCATGGCTTACATGTCAATCATCTTAAGCAATTCATGGTCATTCTGAGGAAATAATAACTAATAATACGCAAACTATAAAGATTCTGTCAGTCCCACTCAAGAGAAGAGCTTGAGTGTACAGAGTTTCCCAAATGCTTTTCCAAGGACTTCACCTGAGCTTTTACCTATGATCTCTGGATGGTTAGACACTTGCGTTCTTCTAAATTAATTAATGAGCATCTAGATTGCTTTGATTATCTCACAGTATAAGCAATACCTGATAAAGAATATCAGGCTAGAAATGAATTAGAGATAATAAAATCAGGTATTGGAGAAGTGGTTTAGTAGTTAAGAGCCCTGACTGCTCTTCCATAGGACCTGACTCCAGTTCCCAGCACCCACATGGTGGCTTACAACTGACTATAACTCCATTTCTAGGGGATCTGATGCCCTATTCTGGCCTCCACTGGCACCAGGCATGTACATGGTATACAGACATGCATGCGGGCAAAACACTCGTGCATGTGAGATTATTGGATAGCAGCTCAGGACATGGGAGTTGAGCAGATTATCACATTCAAAGGCTGCAAATAGTAACCTGGGAGAGGTGAGGCGACTTACAACAAAATTTTTAATCCTTTCTTAAGATGCATATTGATGTAGGATTCCCCTCTGCATGCTGTGAATTTGTTTTTTTGCCATTGGTTAATAAATAAGCTGCTTTTGACCAATGGCTTAACAGAGTAAAGCTAGGCAGGAAAACTAAACTGAATGCTGGGAGAAAGTAGGCGGAGTCAGGGAGAAGCCATGTAGCCACCATAGAAAACAGACACCTCCAATGGAGGATACCAAAACTTTGCTGGTAGGCCACGACTTCGTGGTGGTGATGCACATATTAATGGAGATGGCTTAGTTTAGGATATAAAAGCTAGCTAGTATCACCCTTAAGCTATTGGCCAAACGCTATTGCAAATAATATAGTTCCTAAGTGATTGTTTTGGGACTAAGAGGCTGGGAACAAACTCTGTCAACAGTATAACTACTAGTGTCTTAGATAAATATGTTTAATAAATACTTAGAGATAAAATGTTTAGAAATATATTTATCTGTGATCAAGATGAAAATCCAGCCTGATCTTAATAGACTGTAATAACAAGCTAATATAAGATCATTTTCTGCATTCCATAAGTAAAAAAAGCAGATTACAGATTACCTCAAGGAAGTTCAGCATGATTTTTTGGTGACATTATCAGAAATGTAAAGAATGAGTGTTGGGTGGTACATGCTACGTGCTGGAACCCATACCAGTGATGGCCTGTGCCATAGCCCCATACCCCATGTGACTTTAATTGCTTGAAGGTACACATGGCAAACTCCAGTTTCCTTGAGAAGCCTGAAACTCAAATGTGAGCCAATCCAGATGATTTCTTATTCTAAAAGTTCTTTTGAGTAAATATTGCCGAGGCCTCTGTGGGTAAACACAAGTACCATAGAAGCCAGCCTGCCAGGGCAGGAGTAATCTTTGAATCTCTACACAGTGATCAAATTCTGTAACAAGTCAGGACTATTCAGGGAATGGACCATGTGAAAAATACCCTTCATACTATGGCAAGGAGCATGGGCAAAGTTCCAGATGGTGTAAAAACCATAGGCTGTGCGTGTCAGAGGCCCATCTGAGCTCCCAGAGATGCCCTGCTTCACGGCACGAGCCCAGGAGGCAGCAGCGCAGGCTGAAGAAATTGTGAGCCCAGCCTCATGGGGATTAAAGACCCCTGAGGAAAGGAAAGGCGCTCTCTGGGACTGCCGACACTGCGCACTCTCTGAACAGAGGTGTCTGCGTTCCTTTCTGGTTTGTTTCTACAAGGGTTTGCTCACTTCCTCTGTCTGTGCACCTTTTCTCCCACCTTCATCTGTTGGCCACTGGCTAGAGCTGCCGCTGTCTCGCTCTGACTCTCAGGGAGGTGGGATTTCCATGGCTGCTCACACGGACTAACTGAAGAAAGGCGGTGCCAAAAGGTGGCTGACAAGCACAGGCCCTGCCGCTCACTTGCCCCAAGTGCTTTTAGCTTTCCTTGAGCTGTTTCCACCTGGGGACAAAGAGAGAAGCCAAGGTTCTTAAGAGGATTAAACAGCGTCCAATACTCTTCTTGGCACAATTCTGGACCCTGGAACAGAAATGTCAGTTGCTAGTGTGACTCGTTTTAATTACCTTCTCTTCCACCAATTTGCTCGGTAAGCTAAGTGAACATTGATTTGAAGGAGAGCGTGACCTTCAGGGCTAGATGCAATCACAGAAAACTACCCTTCAGCAGTGAGCATCATTGCTCACTCTCAGTGCCAGCAAACACAGTGGTTGGTGGCCTCTGGGATGGTGGCTCTCAACTGATGGGTCTCGATCCCTGGGGCAATATCAAATGATTCTTTCACAGGATAGTCTAAGACCATCAGAAAACATGGTTATTACATTACAATTCATAACAGTAGTGAAGTTACAGTTATGAAGTAGCAAGGAAAATAGTTTGATGGTTGGGGGTCACCACAACATGAGGAACTGGATTAAAGGGTCGCAACATGAGGAAGGCTGAGGACCACTACTCTGGACCCTTGGACTGTGGGCATGGAGACGCCTTGGAGTCCATGAGAGCCCAGGGTTATTTCCTGAAGCTCCGTCACTAGTAGGTGGACATCCCCCCTAGCCTTGAACTTCTCAGAGAGCGATAGTAGCACACATCTAAATGTGATCCAGCCTGAACACTTTCCAGCTCTTGCCAGCCCCACCCACGCTCTCCCTCAACACCCACCACCAGATCTCCTGTGAAGTGAATCCAACACAGCCTCCTTTCATCTAGAAATAATTCAGTTTGTGTCCTGAATTTAAAAAAAAAAAAAAAAAACAGAACTTGGTGGTGACTTGGTTTTTCCTAAGGCACCTTTTTTTTTTTTTAAACGGATAGTTAAAGCAATTCAGTAATTAGTCCAAAGTATTTCAGGGCAACAATAACTCAATATCCTTTAGATGGGATAATTTGGTATTGGATCACATGCATGAAAAATGTTTTTACCTAATTCAGAGTTTTCGGACTGTTTTCTCACTTTCACATCTGAAATCGAGGTGTCCCTTACAATGAACCAACAATGTTTTATAAATAATGTTATTTTTCCTGCTTAGTGCAGTACAAAAATGTGTCTCACAGAGGGTGGTGTCTTAGGTATAGAGAAACACAATAATTGGATGATAAGTCAATATATCAAAAACTACCTGCCCTAGGTGCCTATTTCCACATTTTTCTTGTACATGTCCTCATAAATAACAAAATGAAACACACTTAAAGTGAAATGTATGGCAATCATAAAGTTACTTTCATTGCTACTTCATAACTGTAATTTCACTACTGTTAGGAATCATAATGCAAATATCTATATTTCCCAATGGTCTTAGGTGACTCCTGTGGGAACTTCAATTGAGTCCCTCCTCCTTCACAGGGACTGAGACCCACAGCCTGGGAACCACAGTGTCAAAGTCCTAAGGAAGTAGGTATTTTCCTCAGTGTCTTGGGTGCAACCTGGGGACCCTGGCAAAGACTCGAAACTGCACAGGTATTCTTTTCCTTGAGGTACGGAGCATGTGCAGTGCGGAGCTTGAAGTCTGAGTTCTCAAGACAAAATGATCTCTCTCTGTGCTCCCATTGTCCAGTATTTCTCTGTCACCTCTGACATCCTCACTTATCCCCATCGCTTGCTAAATGAACATGGCAGGGGGCTAAGGAGTGGTGAATGGAACCAGAGAGGGAAAGCAAGAAGTGCGGTGGCCCCAGGGCTCTGGGACACACGTGATTTAGTGAGAAGGGCACAGCTGGGGACTTGCTGCGACCACACCCCTCCTGCATTAGCTAATTTGACGGGCAAACATGGTCCTGTATGTTTTTAGAACAGCGTGGTGACGAAGAAAATTTAAAGCTGTCTGGTGTGACAGGGGACCTGAGACTCGCTTGTGGTTTATGGACGAGCAGCTGATAGCTTCCCAAGCCTCACTGTCCTGAGATTTTAGAGAACCATCTAATGAACTCACTGATGTGTTGGGGACAGAGCAGAGATTGCCCACTCTTCTTGCTCCCTGACTCATCTCCAGAAGTCAGGGTAGCATCTGACACGTGGTCAGCATTCTGAAGACACTAAATGGAACGGATGAGTTCTTGCTGTCAACTTGAGACTGATGCAGAGGGGGTCATTTACTCTAATGACCAGTCTAAATGATCTAAGAATGTTCTCTAAATGCTATGACTAGCAAGCAGATGTTTCCCATACAGATGATCGATGGACCACTTTTCAAACGGCTCTGGTTTTACTGTGGTCAACAGCACATTTGAAAACCATGTAATTAACAGCATGGAGCACACTGTGAGACTGGATGGCAATAAAAGCAAACACTGTACAGTTCTCTGGGCCAAGACTCTAAGCACTTTTACTAATTAACTGATCTAATCTTTGCAGCTCTACAGACTCTAGATGCTGGAACTGTTTTTATTTCATATACAAAGACAATGAGGTAAAGACAGATGCAGGGATAGCCTGCCATTCAAACAGAAGTGTCTAGCAACAGACTGTTCTGAACTGTCAAACTTTGTAGTATTACAAAGAGTCTCCTTACTTCAGAGTAGTGACGCCTAGGCTAAAATTATGGAGGTCACTTCCCATCTCTAAACACTAGGATTCTTTTTTTTTTTTTTTTTTTTTTGGTTTTTTGAGACAAGGTTTCTATGTAGTTTTGGAGCCTGTCCTGAAACTAGCTCTTGTAGACCAGGCTGGCCTCGAACTCACAAAGATCAGCCTGCCTCTGCCTCCTGAGTGCTGGGATTAAAGGCATGCGCCACCACCGCCCGGCCACACTAGGATTCTATATAGTACATTCTGCTTATCTTATTAGTAACATTAAAACAGCAGTCCAAGGTAAATTCAGAGACCCACTCACCACCCTATTGGGATCCATGGAGGCAACTTCTAAATCTCCCTCTATTTAGACGTTAGGAAGCCAAGAAATGTAGTCCCCAGGGATTTCACCTGAAGTTCTAGGTCATGAATGCTCCTATCTTACCACATAGCCTGGGCCCAATCCAGCTGCGATCCCTCTTCCTTCAGTGGCAGGTCAAAGGTCATGTTGCCTTGGTTGGTTACAGGTCCCCATGGTCAATCACACAGTCTGCTGACACTTTAGCCCAGTAACTGGGGCTGAAGCCACCAAGTGACGCTGATTTATGGCCTTTCTTCTTGGGAATCTCATTAAGCAAAATCATGACACCCAGGAGAGCCCTGAAGAGAGTTAGAGCTTGGAATTCATTTTCTTTTAGATTTGATCGCTCGCCTTTTTCCACTTCAGACCAAGCCTTTTCTCAGTGACGGCCTCTGACAGCCATACAGCTTCCAGTTAGTTAGACAACATTAGTCCGTTAGCCTCGTGATGGGAAGAAAACCAGAAAAACCCAAACAAAGAAGCATTTCATCCTGCAAGAGGAAATATGTCCCAGGTAGTAATTACTCCACTGTCTGAAATAATCCTATTAGGCATTGCCTTTCCATTGTAATTCGCCAAAGAAACTGACATCAGATGGAGCTAGTGGGAGAAAAACATTGCATCCATTTAACTGCTGGTCAAAAGGGAGAGCTTAAGTGGCCAGATAGGAATTCTGAACCAAAGAAGTGCAGAATTAATGTTCTGTCTCAACAGCAACAAGATTATTAGCGCAGTGTTTTCCCCGCGATTTGATCGCTTCCTGAATTCCTCCGTGTGTGTGTGTGTGTGTGTGTGTGTGTGTGTGTGTGTGTGTGTATGTGTGTTTGTGTGTGTAAGTTCAGGTGTATATTCACAAATGGAGGTCAGACCTCCTCACATGTCATTCTTTGTTAGAGACATCTATTTTTTTCCAACCCAGGATTTCTACTAGAGTCTCACCAAGTAGGCTAGTCCGATTGGTGATGAGTCTCAGGAGCCAGCCTGTCTGTCTCCTCAGGGGCAGCCTTACAAACAGACGCAATCACTACTCTCCCTGTACACAGGTTCTAGGGATTAACTCAGGTCACCGTGCTTCCACAGCAAGCACTTTGCCAACCAAGCCCTCTCCCTAGCTCTAGGCCAGCATTTTTTCACGTTTTGATTATATACTTCTTCAGCCTATAAAGACTGCCACAGAGCTGATCCCCCCAAAGACTTACATAATCAGGGGCTGGAGTGATAATTCAGCAATTAAGAACATGCAGTGCTCTTCTGGAGGAGTCAAGTTCAAATCCCAACACACACATCAGACAGCTCACAACCTCCATTTTGAGAGGATCCAACTCCTCTGACCTCCACAGGCTCTTGCACTCACACATAGACACACATGCACACCACTTAAAAGAACAAAAGCAATTGTTTTTAAAGTTCTTGCATGAGTTGAATAAAATGACAAGGGTGATCCAGTCCCACCCAGTAAGACAGGACCAGCTATGTGACCAAGAACCTACCTTGCGTGAGAAGTAAGAGTTACCCTTTAGTAATATGGGTTTTATTGTTGGATGCTTGCTTGAGAGACCCCTGACCTTGCACTGTTGGCCCCAAGAGCTAACTTCTGTCTACACCCTTATCTTTGCGACACTGACAGCATGATCTACAAAAGGTTTATTATTCTCTGCTCCTCTGTACCTTTTGGTCAGGATGAGTTGGGTGAGAAAGAGTCATTAACTTACTTTAAATTTTGGCAAGTAACCTAGTTTGCACCTCTGTTTCTGTCCTTAAACACTGATCAAAAATAACTTCTTTTGCTTACATGTTACAATTAGTCCATCATCGAGGGAAGCCAAGGCATGATCTCATGCAGGAGCTGGAAGCAGAAACCACGGAGGAATGCTGCTTACTGACCTGCTTCCCTAGACTATCTCTGCTGGCTTTCTTACAGAACCAGCCTCACCGGCCTAGGAATGGTGCTGCCCATAGTGGGCTGGGCCCTTCGACATCAATTAGAAATCATGAAAATGCCCCCTCAGATATGACCACCAGCTAATCTAACGATTCCAATTTCCTCAGTCGAGTTTTCCTCCTCCCCATGTGTCAAGCTGACAGCCACCATTGCTCATCACCTAGCTGTGGTTTAACGTAGACAACTGGCATGTCCCTAGCTGAGGCAGGGACATGAGGCGGGCCGAGTCTCAGGTCAGTGAGAGGACTTCAAGGCACTGAAGAACACTGTCAAATTCAGCACATTCAGCAACCTGTGAATCCATCGAATCCACAGAGTTCCACATGCTTTTAGAGGGAGCCTCTGATGCAATTTCCTCTCCATGGGGCGGGGGGGGGGGGGCTCTGCTGTCGATCTGCTCAGTGACTCAGACCACACTGAACACTACTAAATATATCAGCATGGTTTTCGGTGCGATACGAGACCACACAAAGGAAACAGGCAAATCAGGAGAGATACCAGAACGGCAATGTGACACTGAGAAATTGCTACTGGCTTCAACATCTAGACGTTTCTCCTCTGAGTGTCAGGTGAAAAGGAATTGGGATGGCATGGATCATAAGATCTCTGCTCTGTCTGAGGAGAAACCAGAGCAAACAGAAACTAACCGCTACCTCTTTGTACAATCCTCTCTCTGTACCTCTTTGTACATCCTCTCTCCTATCCTCTCTCTCTCTCTCTCTCTCTCTCTCTCTCTCTCTCTCTCTCTCTCTTCCTCTCCCTTCCTCTCTGTAGCACACAATAATAATTCATAATTGCTTTAATTTATTAATTGTAAGAGACCATGATCATCATTTCACAATAAGAGCATTAGAAATCCAAGGTAGTAAAATGAAGGCATTGTGTGAGTATCAGCCGAGCATGGCAGATAGACTGACCGGACGCACAGAGCAGTATATGAACCCTAGTGTGTGTCCTTTGTCCTCTTTATTATTCAGGCAGACAGTCTCATGGGTCACCTAGATCTCATCTTTCCCCTGCTCCTTATGCTTGTCCTTTCTTTAGTGAAAACCACGTGCAGGTTCGTCTCTGTGTTTCACACCCTGTTTATTTTGAAACTTATCACACATGTAACCTTGCAGTCAGCTTGGCTGTTAGTAATTTTCTGTTCTAGCCTTCTGGTTTGGGGAGAGGAAACACTTGAGAAGAGCCGGGGGCGAAAGCTAGACTAGCAGGCACAGGCATGGCCTAGTGTGTTCTGTTCATTTGCAGCTGGGCCTAAGCTGCCTTGAGGCACCATTGAGAATGAACCAGCAGAGTTTATCCCTTTAGTCCCAGCACTTGGAAGGCAGAGCCAGGTGGATCTCTGTGAGTTCGAGGCCAGCCTGGTCTACAGAGTGAGGTCCGGGACTGGCTCCAAAGCTACCGAGAAAGCCTGTCTCAAAAAACAAAAACAACAGCAAAAGAAATCTAATAATTTTCACTTTAATTTCTTAATATTAAAATTTTTAATTTAATTGCAGACTCCAGGATGTGCTCAGCCAATGCAAAGGGAATTTATCCGACACTAGGAAATAAAAACACAGAGAAAACAGATGAGAGGAGCTCAAAGAAGGGAATGATCACTTGTGTCTACAAAGGCCAGGGCCAGAATGGCTTCCCAGGGAAGAGACTGAGAATGTCTTCATTTGAGAGGGTGACAGTGACATATAAAGTCATAATTTCCTATGGGTTTATGCATCATTAAATTAGGACCGGCAAACGTAGAGGATGTCTTAGAACTTGCCCCCCAAAACACTACTAGCAATTCTAACCAATAAGTATATCTCTCATATGGACAAATTATTTATCATTTTTTTAATTTATACATGTATTTTTCTGTGTGTGAGTGCACATCAGAGATCATGCCACAGCAAGCCTGTGAGGGACACAGGGTGACTTGAGGGATCGTTCCTCTCTTTCCACCATGTGAGCACTGAGGATCAAATTCAGGCCAGTCAGGCTTGGAGGCAGGTGCCTTTACCTGCTGAGCCATCACCAGGACAAATCGTCCATTCTTTCAACTTGGATTTCAGTTGCTTGATATTGAGTTTTGGTTAATGGGATTTTTTAAATCGCCCTTTTAGCTAATTAATGTTGTTTATACCCATCTACTAGGGAATAGCACGTAAATTTGTGCTAACCTCTCACTAATAATTACATTCTGAATTTAGAGAGACATCAGGGATCAGGTTGGTTTGTTTCATTAAAGCCGGGTAAATGAAACAAAACAAAACAAAAAAAGGATTCCTTTGATTATGTTGAATATCTAAAGCATTCAGAATGATAAAGTCTCACACAGTCATGTATGTACCTGGCTCTCAGCATTGCTCTGGGGTGAGGACTAGACCAAGGCGGAGTCAGTAGGGGGAGTATGGCTTATCAGGGACCCCAGGACCAGACTCTGGGGAGGCCAGACCAAGAGCAACAGCCACATGTAAGTACTGTTCTTTGTATCAAAGCCCCCATCCCTTCAAGTCATCTACCAAAGACTTACCAGAAGGCAACAATCAGGAGGACTATATTTCCAAAATGTCTGACTTCTTACTCACTAAGGTAAAAACCACAAAATAGCCAGGGCTTTGAAACTGTGCATGAATTAGTCACAAATTTTACCTGTTTGAATTTTTTAATACATAAATATTGATTGTTAATGAACTTACTATATTGGATTTTTGAGACTTTATTCACATTACATAAAGTTCAACTTTTTTGTTGTTGTTGTTTGTTTTTTGAGACAGGCTTTATCTGTAGCTTTGGTGCCCATCCTGGAACTAGTTCTAGTAGACCAGGCTGGCCTTGAACTCACGTAGTTCTGCCTAGCTCTGCCTCTCAAATGCTGGAACTAAAGGCGTGAGCCACCACAGCCTGGCTGAAATTCAACTTTTTGATGTGCACAGCATAGCAGTTCTGTAGTTCAGTCCTCGCTGTTACTCATCACTAGTCGCCTCTCGCTGTCTTAAAAAGAAACCGCCACAGTCATTTGCAGTCATTCCCCATTCTCTTGGTCCTGGCAAGAGCTAACCTATCTACTGTCTCTGTGGGTGTTTCTACTCAACAAATTCAAATAAACAAAATGACAAAACACGCAGCCTTCATGCCTGGCTGCTTTCATCCCGCATAATCGTATTTAGATCTCATCACATAGCATGTAATCACATCTTGATTCCTTCTCAAGGATAATTGTCATTTTCTAAAATGATTTACATAGGCTCACATAAAATGTGTAAACACACAGAGGATGAGAGAGAGAGAGAGAGAGAGAGAGAGAGAGACTGTGTTGGTTATGTTTCTGTTGCTGTGATAAACACCAAGACCAAAAATAACTCGGAGGAAAGGCTTACTTATTTGGTGGACAGGTTACCGCCCATCATCAAAAGAAGCCAAAGCACAAACTCAAGGCAGGAGCCTGACGCAGAGGCCACAGAGCAATGCTGTTTACAGGCTCACTCCTCTTGCTTGCTCACCTACCTTTCTTATGGTAACCCAGGTCCACCCCGCTTAGGAATGGTGCTGCCCACAGTGAGCTGGTCCTTTCTACATCAATTAACAATAAAGAAAGTGCCCCCCAGATGTGCCCACAAGCTAATCTGAGGGAGGCAACTCCTCTCAGACGTATCAAGTTGACAACCAAGATCAGAAAATCAGTTGTCACATATCTTTTTGCAAAATCATGTCTTTTGCTTTCTCTTGAAGGTATCTTAGAAACAATGGCTGAGTCATATGGCAGCCTCATGTCTAATGTTCTAAAAAAAAAAAGTCGAGCTCTTTTCCCAGCATAGCTGTCCCCCAGCTACGCGAGTTCCCACCAGCAATGCCTAAGTACTACAATTTCTCCACAGCCTCATCAACACTTGACACGACCGCTAACGAAGTCCCCTGTAGTGGCTTTGAATGTTTGTGGTTTGATGTGTCTCTCTCTCTGCGGACTAACGCTGTTGGACAGTCTTTTACCTGTGTCTGGCCATTTGTATATCTTTGTTAGAGAAGTGCATTATGAACACATAGCCTCTCTTTAAATTGGATTATATGTCTATTTATTGTTGAACTTCAGGAAGAGTCTTGGATGTTCTCTGCACTGTTTCGTACCCTTGGTCAAACTGTTGGCACTACTGGCATGGTGCTTTGATAATGTTCTCTGTAGCAAAGGATTTCTTTTCATGAATGAAACCCAACTTACCTATATTTTGTTTTTGATACATATTTTCATATCATATCTAAGACATCCCGCTCCAGGTAAGGGTTTATTCATCTGACCTTACAAAGCGAAGCTGTGTCAGCATCTGCGTTCCCGTATTTGTCCTTTCTCTAACTTCATCCTTCAGCACATGACCCACCACCTTTAGCGAAAACCTGTTTGCCCATCAAATGGCCTTGGGCCCCCCTTAAAACTAACTGACGGCAGATATTTCTAAGTAGTAGGTTTGCTTCTGGAGTGTCAGGCATGTTCCATTAGCTTCTGTGCCTGTCCTTACATCATCAGTCCCCAGTGGTGGGGCTGTGCCTGTCCTTACATCAGTCCCCAGTGGTGGATCAGTAATAAGCTTTAAAGTCTGAAAGTCCAAGCACTTTACTCTGCTCTTCTTTGAGATTCTTCTTCGACTCTGACTCACTTCATTTCCCTGTGAATTTTGGACATGTCTCTAAATTTCTGCAGAATAAATGACCAGGTTTTAAGGAATTGCAACCAATTTGCATGTTAGTTTGAAAAATGTATCTTTCTTTAACCACGTTAAGACTCCAGTCCACCAGCATGGGGAATTTGGTGGCTTAATTATTTAATTTCCTTTGGTGACATTTATAACTGTGATCTGACATGTTTTTGTTGTTGTTGTCGTTGTTGTTGTTTGTGTTTAAAGATAGGGTCTCTCTCCACATAGTCATGGCTGTCCTGGAACTGACTATGTAGAGTTCTGGCCTCAAACTCAGAGATCCACCTGCCCCTACCTCCGTTAATTCACAGCTAAGTGTTGCTAGCTAAGTGTTTTGTATTATATACTGTTATCATTTAATAAAATAATACAATAAATAATATCATTAAAAAATAGATACTGAGCTCAGAGAGATGGCTCAGTGATTAAGAGCATTGGCTGCTCTTGCAGAGGACCTGGGTTCCTTCCTCGCACCCAAACAGAAATTTATAAACATATGTAATTCCAGGTGCAAGGGATCTGACACCCTCTTCTGGCCTACATGGACATTGCACACATGTGGTCCACAAACATACATGAAAGAAAAACACTCATATACATAAAACTGAATTAGCTAAAATAATCAAAAATAAATAAACACCATTGCAATTCCTAGACACCAGATATTTGCACAACACATTGTACCACGGAATCCGTTCTGTATCTTGAAAATTGTTGCTTTGTTCCGCAGTATGAAGGAACTACAGCCAATGATCTTGTCCAAGATCTGCTTGGTTAGTAGTTTATTGGAATTAGCACCGGATGTAACTAACTTCAAACTGTATGTTTGAAATATATATATGAATATTTTATGGCCTTATGAAAATAAGAATAATTTGGAAATTCATTTCTTAACCCATAAAATCATTAAACTAGTAGTTTTAATATGTACAAAAACACAGATTACAAACAAAGGCATGGTAAAGCCAAGAGTACAGAGCCTGTAATGCTGATCATTGTATAGAAATATAGAGTGTAGTTTATCTCGGTCTATATTTAGATGTGATTTTATCATACATGGAATTTTTTGTTGTATGCCGCTTTTTTTTAAAGTGATTTTATTAAATTATAAAAGTTTCCATTTACGCCCCTCTTCCCAACACCCTCCCAATCCCCCCCCTCCTCCTCCCTCTTTGTCCCTAAGGGCAGTCAGGGTTTCCAGCCCTGTGGGAAGTTCAAGTTCGTCCCCCCTCCCTCCAGGTCCAGGAAGGTGAGTATCCAAACAGACTGGATCCCAAAAATCCAGTATATGCAGAGGAAACTAGTCCCAGTGTCATTGTCAATGGCTTCTCAGAAAGACTCCGGGCCAGCCACATTCAGAGAATCCAGCCACATTCAGAGAATCTGGTTGGATCACGTGCTCGTTCAGTCGCAGTCCAACTGCCCTTGGTAAACTCTCATTAGATCCGACCCCTTGTATCAGTGGGTGATAGCATCCCTCACAGTCCTTCGTCATTTTCTTCGTCCTTCTGCTCCTCATTTGGACCTTGGGGGGCTCAGTCCGGTGCTCCAATGTGGGTCTCCGTCTGTATCGCCATCCATCGCCAGATGAAGGATCTATGGTGATAAGCAAAATATTCATCAGTATGGTTATGGGCCAAGGCCGGTTCAGGCACCCTCTCCTCTGTCCAGAGAACAATCTGGGGATCTCTCCTTGGACCTGGGATCCCATATATAATCAAGTTTCCTATAAACCCTAAAATGACTCCCTTAGTTGAAATATATTCTTCCCTGATCCCATATTCATCCTTCCTCCCTTCCCCCCATCCCGGTCAACTGAGCTTTCTCCATTCCTCCCCTACTCCCTTCTCTCTAACCCTCTCCCCTTCCAACAACCCTCCCACCCCCCCCATGCACCCAAGGTTACCTGGGACTCTTGACTATTTCCTACCTCCTGGTGGATAGCTAAATAATCTTCATCAGGTTTATCTTCTTATTTAGCTTCTCTAGGATCACGAATAATAGGCTCAAAAACCTTTAATTATGGTTAGAATCCACTTATGAGTGAATACATACCGTGTTCCTCTTTTTGGTCTGGCTTACCTCACTTAGTAAAGCGTTTTCTATGTCCATCCATTTGCATGCAAAATTCAAGATGTCATTATTTTTTACCGCTGAGTAAAACTCTAATGTGTATATGTTCCACACCTTTTTTAACCATTCTTCTATTGAGGGGCACCTAGGCTGTTTCCAGGTTCTGGCTATTACAAATAGTGCTGCTATGAACATAGTTGAACAAATGCTTTTGTAGTATGCTAGGGAATCTCTAGGGTATATTCCCAAGAGTGGAATTGCTGGGTCCTGAGGGAGATTGACTCCCAGTTTCCTGAGAAAACACCACACTGATTTCCACAGTGGCTGCACAAGTTTGCATTCCCACCAACAATGGATGAGTGTTTCCCTCACCCCACATCCTCTCCAGCATAGGCTATCGTTGGTGTTTTTGACTTTAGCTATTCTGACAGGTGTAAGATGGTATCTCAAAGTGGTTTTGATTTGCATTTCCCTGATCGCTAAAGAGGTTGAGCACGACCTTAAGTGTCTTCTGGCCATTCAAAGTTCATCTGTTGTGAATTCTCTGTTCAGTTCAGTACCCCATTTTTTTAATTGGGTTAATTAGAGTTTTAGTGTCTAGTTTCTTGAGTTCTTTGTATATTTTGGAGATCAGACCTTTGTCTGATGAGGGGTTGGTGAAGATCTTCTCCCAGTCAGAAGGCAGCCTTTTTGTCTTACTGACAGTGTCCTTTGCTTTACAGAAGCTTCTCAGTTTCAGTAGATCCCTTTTATTCATTGTTTCTCTTATTGTCTGTGCTGCTGGGGTCCTGCTTAGGAAGAGGCCTCCTGTGCCTATATCTTGTAGACTACTTCCCACTTTCTCTTCTATCAGGTTCAAAGTGGACAGATTAATGTTGATGTCTTTAATCCATTTGGACCTGAGTTTTGTGCATGGTGATAGGTATGGATCTACTTTCATCCTTCTACAGGTTGACATCCAGTTATGCCAGCACCATTTGTTAAAGATGCTTTCTTTCTTCCATTGTATACCTTTAGCTCCCTTGTCAAAAATTAGGTGCTCATAGGTTTGTGGGTTAATATCCGGGTCTTCTATTCGATTCCAAAGGTCGATTTCTCTGTTCTTATGCCAATACCAAGCTGTTTTCAATACTGTAGCTCTGTAATAGAGTTTGAAGTCAGGGATGGTAATGCCTCCTGAAGTTCCTTTATTGTATAAGATTGTTTTGGCTATCCTGGGTTTTTTGTTTTTCCATATAAACTTGATTATTGTTTTCTCAAGGTCTGTGAAGAAGTTTGATGGGATTTTGATGGGGATTGCATTGAATCTATAGATTGCTTTTGGTAGAATTGTCATTTTTACTATGTTGATCCTCCCAATCCAAGAACAAGGGAGATCTTTCCATTTTCTGGTATCCTCCTCAATTTCTTTCTTCAAAGACTTCAAGTTCTTGTCAAATACGTCTTTCACTTCCTTGGTTAGAGTAACCCAAAGATATTTTATGCTATTTGTGGCTATCGTGAAAGGTGATGTTTCTCTGAATTCCCTCTCAGCTTCTTTATCCTTTGTGTATTGGAGGGCCACTGATATTTTGGAGTTGATCTTGTATCCTGCCACGTTACTAAAGGTGTTTATCAGCTGTAGGAGTTCTTTGGTAGAGTTTTTGGAGTCACTTATGTACACTATCATATCGTCAGCAAATAACGAAAGTTTAACTTTATCCTTTCCAATTCGAATCCCCTTGATCTCCTTATGTTGTCTTATTGCTATTGATAGAACTTCAAGCACTATATTGAAGAGGTATGGAGAGAGTGGACAGCCTTGTCGTGTTCCTGATTTTAGTGGAAAGGCTTTGAGTTTCTCTCCATTCAATTTGATGTTAGCTGTCGGCATGCTGTATATTGCTTTTATTATAATTAGGTATGATCCTTGTATCCCCAGTCTCTCCAACACCTTTATCATAAATGGGTGTTGAATTTTGTCAAATACTTTTTCAGCATCCAATGAAATGATCATATGGTTTTTTTCTTTCAGTTTATTTATATGATGGATTACATTGATAGATTTGCGTATGTTGAACCAGCCCTGCATCTCTGGGATGAAGCCTACTTGATCATAATGGATAATTTTTCTAATGTGTTCCTGGATTCGGTTTGCCAGGATTTTATTGAGAATTTTCGCGTCGATGTTCATGAGTGAGATTGGCCTGTAATTCTCTTTCTTGGTTGTGTCTTTATGTGGTTTTGGTATTAAGGTAACTGTAGCTTCATAAAAGGAGTTTGGCAATGACTCTTCTGTTTCTATATTATGGAATACATTAAGGAGTATAGGAATTAGCTCTTCCTGGAAGTTCTGGTAGAATTCTGCATTGAAACCATCTGGTCCTGGGCTTTTTTTGGCAGGGAGATTTCTGATAACAGCTTCTAATTCTTCACGACTAACAGGTCTATTTAGATTGTTCACCTGTTCTTGGTTCAACTTTGGTATATGGTACTTATCTAAAAAAATATCCATTTCTTTTACATTTTCCAACTTTGTGGCATATAAACTTTCGTAGTAAGATCTAATGATTCTCTGAATTTCCTCTGTGTCTGTGGTTATATCCCCCTTTTCATTTCTGATCCTATTAATTTGCATGTGCTCTCTCTGCCGTTTGATTAGTTTGGATAGGGGTTTGTCAATCTTGTTGATTTTCTCCAAGAACCAGCTTTTTGATTCATTGATTCTTTGGATTGTTTTCTGTGTTTCTATTTTGTTGATTTCAGCCCTCAGTTTGATTATTTCCAGTCTTCTACTCCTCCTGGGTGAGTCAGCTTCTTTTTTTTCTAGAGCTTTCAAGTGTGCTGTTAGGTCTCCAATGTGTGCTTTCTCCGTTTTCTTTATTTGGGCACCTATTGCTATGAACTTTCCTCTTAGCACTGCTTTCATAGTGTCCCATAGGTTTGAGTATGTTGTGTCTTTGTTTTCATTAAATTCAAGGAAGACTTTAATTTCTTTCTTAATTTCGTCCCTGACCCAGGGGTGATTTAGTAGTTGACTGTTCAACTTCCATGAGTTTGTTGACTTCCTGGGGGTAGCATTGTTGTTGAATTCTAATTTTAATCCATGGTGATCTGACAAGACACAGGTGGTTACTAATATTTTTTTGTATCTGTGGGAGTTTGCTTTGTTACCGAGTATGTGGTCAATCTTCGAGAAGGTTCCATGAACTGCAGAGAAGAAGGTATATTCTTTCCTATTTGGGTGGAGTGTTCTATAGATGTCTGTTAAGTCCATTTGATTCAATACCTCCAATAAATCTCTTAATTCTCTGTTTGGTTTCTGTCTGATTGATCTGTCCATTGGTGAGAGAGGAGTGTTGAAGTCTCCTACTATTAGCGTGTGTGGTTTGATGACCGCCTTGAGTTCTAGAAGAGTTTCTTTTACATATGTGGGTGCCTTTACATTAGGGGCATAGATATTCAGGATTGAGACTTCTTCCTGATGAGTTGTTCCTGTTATGAGTATGAAATGTCCATCTCCATCTCTTCTGATTGATTTTAGTTTGAAGTCGATTTTGTTAGATATTAGAATGGCCACACCCGCTTGTTTCTTAGGTCCATTTGCTTGGAAAACCTTTTCCCAACCCTTTACTCTGAGTAGGTGTCTGTCTTTGTGGTTGAGGTGTGTTTCTTGTAAACAGCAGAATGTTGGATCCTGTTTTCGTATCCAATCTCTAAGTCTGTGCCTCTTTATAGGTGAATTGAGTCCATTGATATTAAGAGATATTGATGACCATTGGTTGTTGACTCCAGTCATTTTTTTTGGGGGGGGGTAATAGAGTGTATGTGTTTTCCTTCTTTGAATTGTGCTAGTGAAGGGTCGCTAGATGTCTGAATTATTGTAGTCAGTGTTGGCAATGTTGGATTCCTTGGGATGTAATTTTCCTTCTAGTATTCTCTGTAAGGCTGAATTAGTAGTTACGTATTGTTTAAATTTGTTTTTATCCTGGAATATTTTGTTTTCTCCGTTGATAGTGAACGAAAGCTTGGCTGGGTAAAGTAGTCTGGGCTTGCATCCACGGTCCCTTAATTTCTGCAGTATCTCTATCCAGGACCTTCTGGCTTTCATGGTTTCTATAGAGAAGTCTGGTGTAAGTCTGATAGGTTTACCTTTATAGGTTACTTGACCTTTTTCCTTTGCAGCTCTTAATATCCTTTCTTTAATCTGACTGCTTTGTGTTTTGATTATTATATGGCGAGGGGATGTTTTTTTCTGATCCAGTCTATTCGGTGTTCTGTATGCTTCTTGCACCTTCATAGGAATATCCTTCTTTAGGATGGGAAAGTTTTCTTCTATAATTTTGTTGAATATACCTTCTGGACCTTTGATCTGCAATTTTTCTCCTTCTTCTACTCCTATTATTCTTAGATTTGGTTTTTTTTATTATGTCCCATATTTCCTGAATGTTTTGTGATGAGAATTTGTTGGATTTGCTGTTTTCTTTGGTCAGGGCGTTTATTTTCTCTATGGTGTCTTCATAATCTGAGATTCGTTCTTCTATCTCTTGTATTCTATTGGTTAAGCTTGATTCTGTAGTCTCCGTTCGTTTACCTAGATTTTCCATATCCAGCCGGCCCTCGGTTTGTGTTTTCTTCACTGCCTCCATTTTCAGTTTTCAATTCTTGAACTGATTCCATTACCTGTTTGATTGTTTTTTCTTGGTTTCCCAGGGTATCATTTACGAATTTACTCATTTCTTCAAACTTTTTGTTATATTTGTCTTCCATTTCTTTACTCATTTCTTCCATCTTTTTGTTATATTTCTCTTCTGTTTCTTTAAGTGAGTTATTCATACCCTGTTTAAGAGACTCTATTGCTTTCATAATGACACTGTTTTCCACTTCTTCCGGAATAGGGCGTTCAAGTCCTTCTGTCGTAAGATCGTTGGGATCTGGTGTTTTCATGTTGTTTTTCAGATTGTTGGAGGAATTCTTGCCTTGGCGCCTGCCCATCTCTTCCTTCAGATGCTCTCCAATGGCTCTTCCCTCCGCTGGGTCTTCTTCTACTGGATTAGTTCCCCTTGCTATCCAGGAATCACTTTGCCTGCAGTCTTAGCTTGCTGCAGGCAGGCTATTAGAACAAAGGGACTTCCTTCCCTTTGCACTCACCACCTATCCCGACCCGCGGTGCCCACCCCGGCTGAGATGGAGGAATTTAAGCCCTGAAAAAGGGAGAGAGGAGGGGAGGGGTTCGAGGCCGAAAGCTGGGATGGCGTAGCAGGAGAGAGGGATTAGCTGGGGGAAGCTGCCCCTTTGGAGTAGCCAGGGAGATAAGGATGGCGGGAATATTGTGTGTTCCCTAACCGGACTTGTATGGCGGTCAACACACTTACCCCTCCACAGGATCAGAGCCCCTTGCTGGTCAGAAGACTCCCTGCCTGCGGTCTTAGCTTGCTGCAGGCCGGCTATCAGAACAAAGGGACTCCCATCCCTTTGCACTCACCGCCTGCCCCGGCCCGCGGTGCCCACCCCAGCTGAGATGGAGGAATTTAAGCCCCGAAGAAGGTAGAGAGGAGGGGAGGGATTCGAGGCCGAAAGCTGGGATGGTGTAGCAGGAGAGAGGGATTAGCTGGGGGAATCTGCCCCTTTGGAGTAGCCAGGGAGATAAGGATGGCGGGAATATTGTGTGTACCTAACCGGACTTGTATGGCGGTCAACACACTTCTGTATGCCGCTCTTTACAAGCATATGAACCTGAAATTAAATAAAATGGTAGAAATTCTAGTCTCTCACTTCTATCTTGTAAAGGACCAAAGTGAGCTCAAAACTGGCGGCACGGCACCACATCTGACAAGCTCTCCTAAGCCACAAGAATCTTGGGCTGGCCAGGATTCATGAAGAAGAGAGTTCGAGACTTCCTTGAGATGAGAATGAAGGAGGGAGTTTGCATCTATGTTCAGCCTGACCTACATATTTCATGTCAGAAATGATGTTGGGCTTAGAACTAGCAAATGTAAATGGTTGTTCTTTGTCCAAGGAGTCTGCAGCTCGATCGATCGGGTAATATAATGTAATGTTCTCTTAATGTAATATGCTCTTAAGGAAAGGGGATAAAGTTACGCTAGCCAAGGGATGGAATAGATTCACAGTGTCTATGATAATGATCCTCCCATGTGTTCTGTTTTGTATGTGTTTTTGTTTTAGTTTTGAGACAGGGTCTTACTGTCTATCCCTGATTGGGCCTGGAACTCCCTAAACAGGCCAGAATGCAAACTCTTCCAAATGAGTCTCTGTAGCTAGTATTCACTAGCTGTGAACCAGGGGAAAAAAACTCATAAAATTCCCCAGATAAAATGTAATAAAAAGATCTATGTCATGATAATTAATACTGCCTTTTTCTCAGTTGGGAAATTTCACTTTTACTTTTCTTACTTCTAATAAAGTGTTTTAAAGTCAAAGCCACAGCAGCCATTGGATGCCCTGGGCTCACCACATTTTCACAAGACATAGATTTTTCCTTTGTTCTCTTGATATTCTCAATACAAAACTCAATTTTTAAAAGATTAACATAAAGCTTAACTAAGACAAATGCATCTGCATTTTAAAGTGTTTGGAGATCACTGAAGTAGAGAGAATGTGTTGGTAGGTTCCCATTGTAGGTTCCCAAATCTTCATGGATGTGTATTTTTTTATAATTAATTTTTTATCATTCAATATTTCATTTGTCAAGAAATATTTTTTCAAAGTCTCATACTGACAGTCACAATTAATCAAAAGGTAGTTAAGACAAAACAACAAACAAACAAAATCCCTGATCTCATGTGGGATTCCAAAGCTGGAAAATGGTGGCCAGATGTCACATGTCATCCTTACTGTAAAATCAAAAGTCCTTCGTGTGACAACAAAGATTACCCTACATCAATTAATTTTGCCCATCGCTGACATGCTGAGATAATTTTTCTGACTTTCCCATTGCTCACATCTTCTGGTACCAAGACAGGAGCTGAGCAGCCTGCAGCCAAGATGTGGGGAGTTTACCGAATTTCTCAGAATCCTTGGTTTCCTCTCTACTCAGTCCTTAAGTACTTAAAATGCCCTACTTCATATAACTGCCTCACCCTGGAACAAAAATGTTTTTCATTACAAGGAAACCATGGAAAGACATACAGAGAAAAAAATACAAGTTTTTTAAAAATTTTTATTTTGTGTGAATAACATCAAGATACTTCCTCAGCCAAAGAAAAAGAAAGTTGGGCAAAGCCTAGTTACATTCAGTACAATTATTAAATAAGAACAGCACTGAGCTGTTAATCAAGAGCATGCACTTGGCACGTGCTGCCTTTGTGTGTACAGTGTGGTCTCAGGAGCCTGTGTTCTTCCACTTCCACTTCATTGAGCCGGCCAGTTTTACATTTCCTTTTATAAGTGTTCTGTCCATTTAAAATGTCATTATCATCTCTCTGGCAACAGCTGGTGACTCTTATCACTCAGATATGTGCTCTGTGTAATATCCGCCTGCTGGAAATGTCACAGAATTTTCAATTAGTTGCAGTAGTTGGCACAGGGGAAAGAAAGGGGAAACCCCTTCATGCTGCTGCTCAATGCAAATAAGATCCACCCTGGGTAATACTGAGCTTAAGAAGAAATAAAACTCCCACGTGCATTCCTGTGAGCAAACATTTGCATATATCAAACCCAGTCCCCAAAGCAAGGACTGTCACCCACTGAATTGCCACTTGCTTCTGGAATTAAGACAAACAGTTATTCGTTATTGCCAAACAATAAAATGCTTTCCCCAGATAAGAAGTCTCTAACAAGCTAGCTCCCTCATACTGCAGCTTCCCCAGCTCTCATACCGAGGAGCTTACTAATGGGAGCAAGCTACTCGATGCCTTCTTGCACTAAGCATCATTTCAGATGTGCATTTTCCTGCAGTCGTGGAGGAAAACATTCATACTCCAGCACTCTGGAGGATTATATAAAATGAAAATGAGATCAAGGCAGCCTGGATTAAAAGTGAGGCCATTGTCTCGCACAGGAGAAATGACCAAGTGAAATGTCTCTCTCTCTTTATTTACGTTCCCGAGAAAGGAGGTCTGAGTGGTTTTACTCTGAGTCACATTGTGAACATCTAGGCAGACTAGGATTAACTACTGGGGCCAGGCATCTGTCCACAGATGAATCTACTGTGGCCAGGACAGACAAGTGAAAGCCAGGAACAAGCCTGAGATGGTCCTTATGCCATCTACATTAATTACAGAGATCTGTAGTTAAAATAGGCAAAGATCAATGCTTAGGGCCTCAGATTGGAGTGTGTGTGTGTGTGTGTGTGTGTGTGTGTGTGTGTGTGTGTGTGCACGCGCGCTATCTATGTGTCTGTGTAAGTGTATGTGTGGTCTCTGTGTATGTGTTCTACATGTGTGTTGTGTGGCATCTATGCATGTATGTATCTATGTGTGATGTCTACATAAGTGTCTGTTGTATATATGTGTGCTATGTGCATATCTGTCTGAGTGTTATGTGCTGTGTATATGTGTGCTATCTGAATGTGATATCTATATGTGTGTAGTGTTGCATTTGTGTGTGTGTTGTCTGTGTGTACTATTTAAAATGCCAGCATGTTATTGGCATTCAAGAGACTCTCACAGTACCCGCTACGTGCACACGCACACGTGTGAGAGCTTAAGGCCTCTTCTTCCTCCACCAACAGAAAGCTGGGCTGCATCTCTTCCCAGTCCTCACTCCAGGGCAGCTGTTTTACACTAAATATTTATTCTCTGCCAAAACTTTGTTCTTGTATGAATGCTCTCTGACCTCTTGCCTCGGTCCAAACCAGTCTTCTTTGATCTCAGCCTTATTTATTCAGAAGCAAGTAGCAACTCATGCTTGTTTAATCCCAGACCCCCCTTGTAGTTTCCTGGCATCTCAATGCCCCCATCAGGCCGTGGGACACCAGGACCAGCCTCCAGGACCTGCCTACCAGTGCCGCTGCCTGGCTGCGTGACCCGGGGTAGGTTATGTAAGGTCTCTGATCTTTGGTGAATGACTGGGGTTCATGGCGTTTATTCACTGCTACACAGGGCTGTTGCAAAGTTCCCTTAGGATGCCTGGAACACATGAAGTTCAGAGTTTTTTATAGTCATCTGCCTGACAGCTCTCTGTCTTACCAGGACACCAACTCCTAGTAAGGCCTCTGCTTGTGTCACAGACATTTTTTGAACTCTTTCATCACGATATTCTTCCCCTCCTCCTCCTTCCCCACTACCCTGCTCATCTCACCATTACATGCACGTATGTATACAGGAATCAGATCCCCTGAAACAGGAGTTACAGACAGCTATGAGCTGCCATGTGGTGCTGGGAACTGAACCCGGGTCCTCTGGAAGAGCAACCAGTGCTCTTAACCACCAAGCCATCTCCTCAGCCCCAATTTTGGATTCTTTTAAGCTCTAATTTTATTCAATCCTTAGTTTCTACCCTAAGGTGTCATTTTCTCCTGGTGTAATCATCACAAAAGATACTGAGTGTCCTCCTTAGCCATTAACTCTCAACTTGATACAGCCTAGAATCACCTGAAAAACAGTTTGACTTAAAGGATTGTCTCTATCACATTGGGCTGTGGGCGTGTCCGTAAGGGACTGTCTTGATTATCATAACGGGTGTAGAAAGGCACCTCCCACTGTGGGAGGCACCAGCCCCTGGTCAGGGCATCTTAGGCTGTAGTAGAGAGCTAACAAAGCGTGAGCCTGAAAGAGAGCCAGCAAGTCGTGTTTCTTTCTTCATGGTTTCCGCCTCAGGTTCCTGATTGAGTTCCTGCCCTGAATTCCCTCAACACTGGACTGTACCCTGACAATATAAGGCAAATAACTAGAAAAGCATTGACCTTGGGCCTTAACACACACAAGGCTGCATGCACAAGTGTACACTCTCACAAACATGGATCCCCACACACAAAGATTCTTTCAACAGTTCTCACTGGATACCCACGCACATACAGTTCTCACCAGTTCTCAGTCATTCATGAACGCGGTCATTCTTCTAAGTACCCTCTTGTGCAAACTCTGTGCTAATTTGATATTTAGTGGAAAATGAAGGAGGGGGAGAGGGAAGCCCCAGGGGGTAAGAGATAAAGCCTTGTTTTCAATGAGCCTGTAGTAGGGGTGCGGGGAGGTGGTTCAGGGTGGGTGCTACCACTGATCTGTGAAGGCCAAACCTATCCTTATTTTGCCATAGCTGAACCTTGAAATTCATTCGTAGAGTCAATATTTCTCTTCCTCATTTATACTGGCATGATAAAAAAACATCACCATTCTGTTTATTTCTATTCCAGTAGGTTGTCTGGGAATACAGCACAGTTTTACTACCAAAATTACAAGATTGGACAATTCAGTCTTTCTGAAGTCCGGCTTCCTTCTCTCTGCAAGTGGGAATGATAATGGTTTGCCATGTCTTTTTCTGAAAATTCGATGGAAGAAAACATGTATCCAACATAGTTCTAAAAATACAGTAGGCACTCCATAAAAGATTCGGTTTACTTAATGAACAGTGTGGATGGAGCGTGTGAGGGTATCTACCCCAAACAAAAAAGAACAAAAAGAAACTGTAGTATGTGAGTGTATATGTGTGTGTGAGTCTGTAGGGTATTTGTATGCTATATGAGTAAAATAGTTTGTTTTTTGCCCGTATTGAAGCAAGTTTGAGGTCTGTCCCAGGTGGCACACCCTGGTAAGTTCATTCACTTCTCCATGGTATCACATCTCTGATACGGACGGACAGTCACGAACCCTCAGGGAACCGATGGCCCCACTGGGAAGAATGTGACCAGGAATGGGCCTGGACAGGATGAGACTGATTTGAAATCTCGCAGAGCCACTTGCCAAATCCATCACCGGATGGCAGAGACTGGTCTCTTGTGCTGAGTCAGAGAACAAAGCATCTTGACTTCCAGCAAGCTATTGAATACAACTGCCCAGCTGAAGGGGACCAGCAGAGGGGTGAGCTGCTGTCCCCTTTATTTCCTTTAGCAGTTCACAGTTCATTAATGTCTTCATTTGCATGGTCTGTTAGAGGCTGTTTGTTCTCCAATTACAGGGGATTTGAATATTACATTTGGATTCTAATTTCAGGGTTTAGGGACAGTTCATTCATTTCCAAGAGGGAGATTGCAGTTGAAGGAGAAAAAAATGCACGGGCTATTTAGGGGCTCTGGACACTGGAGGGACCCAGAGTATAGACATCAGGATGAGAAACAACGCCTGAGATGCAGAAAACCCTGCCCCTTCGTGGGCCTGTCAGGAGAAAACTGGGCGTGCGTACATGATAGGGTGTTTCTTTCGTTGTCCTTGAAGGCAGTAGCCTGAGAGATTATATGATAAGAAAACCAGCAACAGGAAACAATGTTCATCAGCCCTCCCTCTCTCAAGACAAGGCTCCGGGGCAACTTATCGTATTAAAAAAGAAAAAGGTGCATTTGCATATCAATGCTCTAGGGCAAAAGAGTTGAGAAGTATTTTTCTTAAGATTCATTTACTTTTATATGTATGAGTATGTTGCCTGCATTTATGTATATGAACCACATGGATACAGTGGCCACAGAGGCCAGAAGAGGACATTAAATTCTCCTGAAATCAGGGACACAGGGGGTTTAGAAATGGTTTGAGTGATTTAGGAGACACCTACTGACAACAATGAGAAAAATTCTGTGTATTTATTGGGCGGCCTCTACCATTGGGTGGCTCAGGCATATTTTAGCTATGCGGTCACCAGTGTTGTGTAAGTCTAGAATCAGGAGAAGGTTTGTTTTCTCAAGGTGTTCTGTCATGTCCTTGACAAAACATTTCAGATGTTGTGGGTTGGTGCCCTTAAAATTCTTAGCTCAGAGGTAACAGTCAGGTTGTAACATGAATAAGACATACTTGAAGTCTTTCTGATATAGGCAAGAGGGAATTGAGGTTATTTAAACAGTTCGTGTTTATATGGTGGCCACTTGCAAACACAAATTCTTTTCAATTCATTCAAGCAAAAATTAGTTAACCAATTGTGGTTTTGCCCTCCTAACAGACAGAAGAGTTCTATTTAGACTATGTGAAGAACCCATTTAACTGAAAGATGCAAACAGATATGGTCTTGTCATCTCTGGGTCCTTCTGAAAATGTCATGCATAGAGTTCTGAGGTGGACCTCAAGACGTGGGCAGCAGGGCCAGCGTGCTCATTCCAGCTGAGAAGTGGGGCTGGGGTTTCGTTCAGATTACCCATATCCCTGTGCTCTTCACGGCTCAGATAAAACCCTCTGCTCCAGACTTGGCCTTCACATAAAGTTGAACAATCGTGCAGATAAGCAGCCTAAGAAGATTTATTTAATATCACCTGCACCTTTGAGTGACTCGATATGTTATCCTATAATCTAAACATAGGCTACCTGTTGTGCGAAGTAATTTAAAAGTTGTGCCAATCATTTGTGCGCACTCAAATGCATTCATGAATAGACTGCAAAACCTGAGGCATGAAGGACATTCATCATAAAATGTACTCTTAATTTCATTCTCCTTCACCCATAATTTAAAGTCTATGAAACCAAATAATGCCCAAGGAGTATATATGAAGGTATATATATATATATATATATATACACACACACATACGTATGCTAGTAGGCATTGTTTCTATATGTTGGGTACATCCAGAGTCGTTCTTATGAACAAGGTATTGGAGGGTGATCAGCAATACTGTTTACAGGAATGGGGAGGCCCAAAAATATGAACCTACGTCCACATTCACCAAAGGTCAGAGAGTTAGTACTTACCTCTAGTTCCTTCAAGGTTATTGTGCTTCTACTTCAAACAAAGGCCCCACCTAGACTTTGACCAGAGAGTTCTGCTCTCTCAAGGTTATTGTCAATAGGTGTGGCTAATAGACAGGACTTGTACTCACGAATAAGGAAGTAGGTTGTTCCTACCCCAAACAAGAGTCTAAGGATCCAACTAAGGGCCCAGTTCCTTTATGAAAATAACTTTGGATTCCACCCGGGGAGTGGTTTGCCTACAGAATGTTTTGGTCTAGGACGTGAACGTGACTTGTTTTGTTTTAGCAACAGAATATTTAACCCCAAATGTAGCCCACAATCTTCAATTGGTCTGTTCATTTCCTTGTATCATGTTAATACAGCCTTTTGTCTTACTCCTACCTTTTGGGGTCACGTGGACAAATTTCAGTATTCACTGGAACTCCCTCCTGATTCTATTCTATGTTTCTTTGTTTTGTTATTTTCATTGGCGTCTTCATACTCTTTACTATATTTCTAAATCCCCACACCTCTACCCTGGCGAGAGGTATTTTTGTCAAGGCTGGTCCCTGACACAGGAATCTGGTATAAGTAACTTTAGCACACATTTAAAACTCCCATTTTAGTATTATTAAATTAGAGGATATGATACAATTAACTGAAGCCTTTTTAGATACCACTAGGCAATATTTGGGTGGCAACAGAAAATTAGAAGGCAATAGGTAAGTGCATTACAGGGGCTGATGCTTGCCCAGTGGAGCAGTAGAGCAGCACAGCCGACACAACCCAGCACTGTTGATCACTGAGGTTATTTACCACGCCACTCAGACCTCTTGCCAGAAATAGGATGAACTGTTAGAGACTCACAGGTCAAGTCCATTATACAAAGTGAAAAACAACAGCTTGGTGCGGTGACACTTTTGCCCTTCTGAAGTGACAGAGTTGACATTTACTGGAGATAATGCTGTTTTTATTCTGGCTTGGGATTATCCTTTTGTTGATCCTTGGTGATTGTTCAATGAATGATCACCATACGTTCTTTTTTAAAGAAATTACACCTTTCCGATTTTCTCTTTAATAAAAATTAAACTAGTGTACCTAATGTCAAAATGACTCATTCTTAGAAAATCAGTGAAACCTGTTCCTTGTAGTGAAGAGGTAGGTAAGGGATTTGCCTCTAAAATATTCTTTTCCTGTCAGACTAAATACTATAAATGAATTCAGAAAACCAAACATACCCTGGCAAAGAGAAATGGGAAAATTTGATAGTAATTTTGCCAAAATATTTTCCCCACAAAACACCCCCTTGAGTCTTCTTTGGTTTTAGTGCATTTTCAGCATGTTGATAAAATATTTCTATTTGGGAGCAAAATTTCTTCTTGTGTAGGTTCAAACAGGCATAAAGACATAAAGATTCAATACATGGGCAATGGAGTGTATGCTAGCCAATTAATGGTTTTCTGAATATAACTTGGGGTTATGTTGTAATTGTTATCAAAATATGATTATGTAATTCTGGCAGGGTACCATAAACTAGCACTCTTATTTCTCTCTCTCTCTCTCTCTCTCTCTCTCTCTCTCTCTCTCTCTCTCTCTCTCTCTGTGTGTGTGTGTGTGTGTGTGTGTATGTGTGTGTGTGTGTGTGTGCCTTTATGAGACAGGATTTCTCTGTGTAATAGCCCTAGTTGTCTTTGAACTAGCTCTTGTAGGTCAGGCTGACCTCGAACTTACAGAGATTCACCTGCCTCTGCCTCCCAAGTGCTGGGGCTGAAGGCATGTGCTGCCATCATCCAGCTTTAGCACTTTTATCTTATGCATCTGGCCAAAGTAGGGTGGGCATTGTCCATCAAGAGCAAACAGCAAGACTGTTCTAGGCACTGGTCTTGCAGAACTAAGAGCTGGTCTCCTAGCAAGCCTCTTCAGCTCATTACTGAAAGTGACTTGCCTGCACTGTGCTGAGAGACTCTATGCGCTCCAGACTGACAGGCTGCTGTCCACCTGCACCAGTGTGCAGTGTTTGCTCAATGAGGCTGGTAAGTTCAAAGTGGATTCCATTACAATGACAAAACCAGTTTCCTTCACAACACTGTTATCAGAAATTTTATTGTGATCATTACCTAATAAGTGCTATTTAAGTCTTTTACAATGGAAGATTGTCTTTTGACTAATGAAAGGGTGTTGCCATGACAACATCTCTCTTTGCTATTGTGACTCTCCTTTTTACTCTAAATTACTTATTTGTGTCTGCCAGACAGCATGTGAATATTTTAGCTTGGTCTTCTCCCTGTGGCATTTTGAATAAAGGAAATGTTCATATTTGCACAGACATCTGAAGAAGCTGTAAAACAGCAGCCTGTTCTACTTTGAAATCTAAGACTTTAATCAAAACATAACAAAGAACTGTCATATATTTAAAATTATTTACTTTTAGTGTTTTTATTCTATTTTAGATTTATTTATCATGTATATAATGTTCTGCCTGCATCTTAGAAGAAGGCACCATAACCATCTTAGAATGGTTGTGAGCCACCATGTGGTTGCTGAGAATTGAACTCAGGGCCTCTGAAAGAGCAACCAGCCATTGCACTTCACCTCTGAGCCATCTCTCTGGCTCCTTTTAGTGTTTTTAGTGATATGTGTGCCTGTATATGTGTGTGTGCATGGGAAGGCAGGTGCCCACAGAGACTTGAAGAGGGTGTAGAATCCAGGCGGAGCTGGAGTTACAGGGGGTTGTGAGTCACCCAACGTGGGTGCTGGGAACCAAACTTGGGTCCTCTGCAAGAGAGAATCTGCATTCATAATCACTGTGCTATTCCCTCCAGGCTCTTGTAAAAGATTTCATTTAAATAAAACGCAAATATTGCTGGTTTCGTTCCCCCTTTCAGCGTTGTTCAGGCCAAAGTTGGTGCTGAATCCACACATCTTGTTCAGTGAGGTGGAGAGTGATGTGTCCCGTCACCAGCAGGATGACACTGTCCCACACAGGCTACTCACAGTCCGTCAGACTGAGAATGCAGAAGGAAGTCTCAGTGCTTCCAGAGAGGAAGGGGAAATTACGCTTGAAAACACCTTGATATTTTTGAGCGCTTGAGATCATTGCGGTTTGAATTCAGCACAACACCTGCCCGTTTTGGGTGCTTTATACGTGGTTTTAGATGGCAACCGTCATTGGGTATTGCCTTAAAGAGAGAGGATTGCATTTGGGAAGATCATGAAGTGTATGTGTAAAGAAGAGGACAGCGGTGGGGAAGGTGGGGACAAAAGGGTGATGGGGACGTGAAGAAAACACAAGTGCGTTGTAACTACAGGGGAAAATCGCAGCGAAACGCATGATTATATGATTAATCTATACTGATAAATCGTTGTTTTACGGAGACAGGGTCTCACTGTGTAGCCCTGGCTGTCCTGGACCTCGCTGTGTAGAACAGGTTGGTCTCAAATTCACAGAGATCCGACTGTCTCTGCCACCCGAGTGCTGGGACTAAAGGCATGAGCCACCACACCTGACTCTAAAATTATTCTTTAAAATAAAAGCAAAGCATATACAGTATGTATTAAGAGTGTCTAGTGCTTATGCAAACCAAAGACAGGGGTTGATGCTTCAAGAGAGAGACACTATTAAGAAATCTTGTTTTAATCTTGTGTGTGTGTTTGTGTGTACACGTGTATGTATATGTGTGTATGCATGTTGATACCAAAGATAGATTATCAGTGTCTTCTTCAATAATTTTCCACTTATTATTATTATTATTATTATTATTATTATTATTGTTATACAAAGTCTCTTGCTAATTCTAGAATTCACCAATTTGGCTAGAGTCCCTGGATAGCAAGATCCAAGGATTCCCCTGTGTCTGCCACCCCAGCACTGGGATTATTTCCTCACCCACCTTTTGCATGGGCCCTGAGGATTTGAACTCAGGTCTTTACGCTTGTGAGGCAAGCCCTTTAGACTGAGCTGTCTCCCTAGCCCCAAAGCATGTAAGCAATAACATCCACTGAGCAGTCCTTGGACTGGAAAGGGTCTTGCTTGTTCCCACCAGTATGTACCACACACTGAGATGACAGAAGGCTGGGAGATCATTTAAAGATGGAAGCATGTCTCTTCTTTAAATGCAGGTTTGCACCTCAAAGGTATTCACAATGAATGCTGATTGAGTTCACTGTTGCCAAGAGGATTTGCAACTTTCTACCTTGGCAACTATACAGCAGTAAGATAAAGATGGGGGTGGCCTTTGAAAAGAAACCCCTTCCCTACATCTACCATATTACAGCCAATGGGGTAATGAGGGAAGATGGGGAAAGATTAGTGTAGACAATTCAGAAAGTCTCGGTTCTCAGTGAGCAGGAGAAAGGCTGACTTCAGCAGGTGGCTTTATAGACCAGGAATAGGACAGACAAGCGACAATTCCATAGACACTCTTCTCTACAAGAACTTCCCTTTCGGTTTTATTGAACTTTTCCTGTGTTTTATCCTTGGATGCAGCTGTAATAGCTATTAGCACGTCAAAGCGGACACAGGTCACTAGGGTCGGGCTGAAATGTTCCAGGCACGGAGATGCATCTGCATCTTGGAATGTGGCTGTTAGACCTCTGTGGGTGAGGCTCAGCAGCAGCAGCAGCAGAAGCAACTGGGAGGGCCTGAGTACAGCAGCAGACCAGCTCAAAATAACATCAGTAAACTCACAGGCCTTAGAGGAAATCTTCCTGAGGGGGCGACAAGAGTAGGTGCGTGGGAGGAAACAGGCTGGAATTTAGCTTAAAAAAAAAAAAAAAAAAAAGGTCTCAGGGGGCCTCGTTAAAATGAGCAGAAGGGCAGCAGTGTTGGAGGGTCCAAGGCACTAGAAGAGCTGGGATTCCGTGGTTAATGAGCCTGGGACCAAGGGACCCAGTTGCAGCTTGCTTCGGTGGTCTCTTTGCTGGGTGGCTGTGAGTCGTTTCAGTTCCCTACTCCTTGGCCACCTTGTCTTTAAACCAAGCTGCTCCAATTTACCCCAGGGGGCAGCTTTGAGAGCCACAGAATGACAGCAAGCTTAAAGACTTTTGCAAATATACAGAAAAATTATGGGGTGAGAGACAATGCCAAGGACGGTTGGACATTGTACACCAGTTGTATCAGATCCAAGAACAGACTTTTGTTTGTCTCTGCTATGCATTTTATTTCTTTTAGATCCACAGACCTAGCGATGCAAGCTAGAATTGCATTGCTAAAAGATACTGCAAACCTGAGGTTGTTAGCACAGAGGGAAATTAGAGATTTACAACTCCTTATAGTGTTTCTGAGAGGCTGAAGCCAGGGAAACAGGCAATGAGACTGTATTAAATGTTTTTGCCTAAAGATGCCCTGGCTTTTGAGAGTCCAACAAAAGACATTTAAATTCATCGCTGCTTCTTTTCTGCTTGATTCATATTCTTATCCGCTTGCAGGTGTCAATTTACAGAATACAATTTATGTCATACTGTGCCAGGCGGTGGTGGCGCTCACCTTTAATCCCGGCACTCGGAAGGCAGAGGCAGATGGGTCTTTGTGAGTTCGAGGCTAGCCTGGTCTACAGGAGCTAGTTCCAGGACAGGCTCCAAAGCTACAGAGAAACCCTGTCTAAAAACCAAAAAAAAAAGAAAGAAAGAAAGAAAGAAAGAAAGAAAGAAAGAAAGAAAGAAAGAAAGAAAAAAAGAATGCCATACTGTGTTACCTATAATCCTCAGTTATATCATTTACTTTAAAAATAGGTTGCCTGGAAGGTATGGTGTCTTGTTAAAACACATACATATTAATTTCTTGACTTCCAAAAAGAGAAATCCCACTAAAAATTATGAATTATTTATTTTATATTTATTAATCTAATGTGTGTCTATGTGTCCGTAGTATGTATGATATATGTGTACTATGTATGTGTGGTATGTGGATGTATGTGTGTACTATGTATGTGTGGTATGTGGATGTATGTGTGTACTATGTATGTGTGGGATGTATGTGTATGTATGGTATGTGTATGTGGTGTGTGTACATGTTCTGTGTATGTGGTATGTTTTATATGCATGTGTATGTCTGTCGTGTGTGTGGTGTAAACAGAGTCGGCTCTTTCGTTCCCCAACTACTCAGACCTGAATAGTCACACAGAAACTGTATTAATTACAACACTGCTTTGCCTATTAGCTTAGGCTTCTTATTGACTAACTCTTACATCTTAAATTAATCCATTTCTATTAATCTGTGTTTCAGCAAGAGGTTGTGACTTACTGGTAAGTTTCTGCTGTCTGTCCCCTTCAGCAGCAACATGGCACCTTCTTGACTCTGTCTACTCTCTGTCTGCATTTCTGTTCAGATTTTTCGCGTGGCTTTGCTCTGCTGAGCCATTGGCCAAAACAGCTTTCTTTATTAACCAATGGTAATAAAACATACTCACAGCATACAAAGGAGAATCCCACATCATGGTGGGGTGTGTATGTGTGTGTGTGTGTGATGTATATATGTATGTGTGTGGCATGTGCGTATTATATGTATGTGTGTGTTGTATGTTATTTGCGCCCATGTGCATGCATGCAGAGGCCGGACTTCACCATCAGCTTTTCTCCTCAGTCCTTCTCCTATTTAAGACACTTTTGTGAGACAGTGTCTCTCACAGACCCTGCCTATTCAGCAAGCCCCAAGACCTGCCCATCTATGTTCTCCTAGTTCTGAGATTAGAGGTCTGTGCCACCTAGCCTGGCTTACTATGTGAATGCTGGGGATCTGAACTCAGGTTCTCATGCTTGTGAAGCAAGCATTTTAGCCACTAAGTCACATCACCAGCCTTATGAACCACTTTAAATGCAAATATGTTTAGAAACAACCTTGATGCCACCTCTAACTGACAAGCTGGAATATTTAAAAGAATTCTGTTCAGCTCTGCTGTTTTCCTTTCTAAATAAGACAGTTTGTAACATGGCACTCTTGCTTTTAGTTTCGATGGACACCTACACCTGTCTTCCAGAACATTTGAAAGAATAGTTGCTGGTAATTTCCACTGAAATTACCCTGCCTTGTAATAGGCATATCGCAATTAAGTATTGGCAAATATTCCCTGCCATCTCTACTACTACCACAGCCATTCTACCCTGGCTTTAGAGAATAAGGGTGAGGGTTACCATCAAGTGGGAAGCTACACAGACTTTCCCCCAGCGTCAGAATCAGGGAGACAACTAATGTGGGTTTTGGATAGACTGTGGGGTCTGCATCCCCTGTCAAATACTGCCGGCCTGTGGGAGATGCTGGTGTGTGGAATCGGGGCTTTCTGCCTGGAGTTGAGTTTGTGTGGCTGGAGCGGTCAGAGTCAACTAGAGGCACCTTCTAGTCTTCTCGGCTTCAGCTTCTCAAAAAGGTGTGGTTTTTCTAACATGCCTCTTTATAGACTGGATAGCACTTGTCGAGATCAGATAATTCTGAGATTCGTGAATCTGAACACCCGGAATGAAGCTAAGTGGGTCACTCTAATGCTGGCCAGAACAGGTTCACTGCAACATAAGAGAGGGAAAGAGAAAGGAGCCTTTCGGATTCATGCCTTAGAACTCATCTTGAAATCACGCAAAGGGGTTTGCTCTGATCTGGAGAAGAAACTGACTTAAAAGTGACTGGGCCGGTTATTGATGAATAAATTAATTACCATGTACAGAGTATAAAAGAAGAGAAGCTACATTTCCAAGTCTGATTTCTAGAACAAAGGGTAGGGAAGGGGTGTGTGTGAGAGGGGAGGGGAGGGGAAGAGAGGGGAGGGGAAAAGAGGGGAGGGGGGAGAGAGGGGAGGGGAGGGGAGCTAAGCCACAATCTTCTTTTCAGTAGTGTTGACAGTCTAGTGGCATTTAGCAGTGCTTGTGAAGACAGGGTAGCGAGCTGGTGGCATTTCTTGGGTTGGTTTCCTCGAGTCTGCATATTTTGCGACCTCAAATAGGAGCGTGGCTGGGACGTACAGCTCTTCTTTACGGCACTATGCTTACAGCTCTTCTTTACGGCACTAGAACCATTAGAGCAGCCTGATAAGACTGATTAGACTGATTAGACGCCCAGGCCGTTGTTCCAAGTGTGCTCTCAAGTACCAGAGATTACTTCTCTGGTCACTGGTGCTTATTCTCTCATCAATAACCAATCTGTGTAGCGGAAGGTCGGGTATAGCGAACAGAGTGTTTGGAAGACATAGCTGAGGCAGGACGCCATGAAGATGAGTGAGATCGGTGTAGGTGACGGTGCCGATTAACGTTCCACCCCCAACCCTTCCATTCATCCTTCCCTCCTTCCTCGCCATATTTACAGCTATTGCATGTCTTTCTGAGGTAACTCCCATGTATCATACAAATGATGCCAAGTGGCACGGAAAATCACGTGTGCATTCTGTCAGAAACAACATGTAATGCCAAATTAGAGCAAAGCCATTTTAAGTGGGATTTCTTAAAAATTACTGTAAGAAGAACACACACTTAAAAATCCTTTCTGTACCCTTCAGTGAAGTCTCCTTCTAAGATCCCAGGATTTGTAGCTTTTTTTTTAATCTATCATGTTTCTCAGTAAGGTCCCAAGTTGTTTAATTTCATCTTACTAGTTGTTTGCTCTGATCTCATAGAATACACCACTCTTCCTAAAGTCATGCATTTTGGTTCATTTGCTGGCACCTTATTCATTTCAGTCTCTTCAAAGTCAGAGGCAGGAAAGTTATGAACACGGAGACAAATCACACCACTTTGCTTTTTCGTGACTTGTATTTCCGTGTTGAGATTGAAACACGCATCAGGGTGGATCTCTCTCCCACTTACATGTAAGAGTCATCTCAGGGTACAGCCTTTTCCTGATGATACAGCCTGGAGCACCACATGGCTACAAAGTCTCAGTGATATTTCCAACTGAATTTCGGGCTATAATTTCTGTTACTTTCTGCTGATGATTGGTTACTTTGAGATGGTGTTTGCTATGTCAGAACATGAGAGTCCTGTTTTCTCTCTGGGTCTCATAAGAGTAGGGTACTTCTAGTACGTCCAGAGATGTGCAGTAAGCCATGAATGGTGCAGGATATACCCACTGTGTTTACTCTAGTCGTGTGAACAACAGACAGTTCAAGAGAGTTCAGGGTCACCTTGGGCTGAAGTCAATAAATTTTAAGCTGCCTTTCTCTGCTGCTGCTGTTTGCGTGGGCATCAATAGCTGTTTTTAGCATCATCCCTGCTCATGCCTCATTGGGTTCTGGACATTGGGTAGTTTATGTTTCATTTTGCTCGTGTGTGTGTGTGTGTGTGTGTGTGTGTGTGTGTGTGTGTGTTAACCTCCCTTATTCATTGAATTAAAGTATTCATTAAAGTTCAAGCGATAGTTAATGTTGAATGTCAACCTGACTGACTTTAAAATCACCTAACAGACAAGCCTCCTGGCATGACCCTGAGACAGTGCCTTGACCCAGTTAACTAAGGCGGAAAAACCCACTCTAAATGTTGGGGGCAACATCCCATGGGTTTGGACCCTGAGCTGCATAAAAAAAGGGGGGGAAAGCAGTTATACATCAGCCTTCATCTCTCAGTGATGATAAGGAAGGTCTCCTTTCATCCCTCCCTCCTTTCCTCCCTCCCTTTCTTCTACTGCCTTTTAAACATCAATTCTGGCAAGAATGTATTTTTAGTACGCTTGATGTGGCTTCTTCTGCAGAGTTAGCAAATGTTAAATAATACAACGCATCATAAATAATATAAATATACAAATGATGATGATACTGTATTACTAACATTAACCTCATTAACTTAAAGACTGATAGCACCAAGAATTGTTTGAAGAAACTAAATGCTTGAAAATGATACAGAAATACAGTAGCATTAGTCAGCCTGAGTAGTCCTTACAACTTAGAAGTAATTCATTTCCCTGCAGAGCTGCTTCCAGAGGAAGTTAAATACAGACCACGACAAAGGACGACACCGTTGTGAGTGCAGGGTGACACCACTGCAAAAGCACATAGATGTCAGGGTGACATCTGGGACACTGTGGATTCATCCGGTGCCATGCCTCGCAGATGCTCAAATGTGTTGTCTTAAAGACATATTTGTGTTAAGAGGCTTGCTACTCCCCAGAGGATGGCAGACCATCCCCATAGTAAGGTTTTTCTGGGAACCAGGTGGGTGTCCTCGCTCTCCAGCCTGGAGGCACAGCCAGAATTCCCAGACTTCCGCGCGGCTCCAAACTATTCTAGGAATCCGTATTCAGTACAGAGATGTTTTTCTGATATCAAAATCTGTTTCTTTCTTTAGTGCCAAGCAATAGGAAACACTAAAGGTATTGCTTATGGATTTTTAAAAATTCATGTTCTATTCTTTGGCAGTTTCATATACATATATAACAAATTTTGGTTCTTTCCCTTCTTGCTTTTCTCTCGCCTCTTTTCTTCCTCCTGCTGGGACCCCTCTTCTCAGCAAGTGCCCTCCTATTTCCTGTCTTCTTTTTGTGTGAGTCACTGGGCATGGCTGGCAGGGTGTTTATTGGAACAAGGGCGACACATTGGTGGCTCTGTCACTGAAGAATAGAGACACATTACATCACAGCAACCATTAACTGTCACGAGCACCCAGAGAGAGACTCGCTGTCAAGAATCCTCAGGAGCACTCCTCCATCTCCCATGAGTTCGTGAGCACAGCAACCATAGCCTGTCCAGAATCATCTAGACAACGCTAGACTCTGGCTCCTCTGTGATGTGCCTGGAACCTTGAGAGATGGGCAATAGATGACTCACTTTGGGTCCAGCGTCTTGCGCTTCCTTAAGCTGGACACTCTGGCCAGGTGTGAGTCTCCACTGCAGCAATGGATCAATGTGATGTGGGATGAGAGCAGCGCTAATCTATGTGTACAAACACGAGAGTGTAGGAGGCAACAGGACCACAGGTCCATTTAGCGGCCAGTAACAGTGGATGCCCCCTAGGGTCTACAAGCTCCCTGGCCACCAGTTTCTGAGCAGGTTTACAATAACTGCTGCTGGTCCAGTCTGCTGTCTGTTCCTGGGATAAACATCACAACCAAAAGCAACTTGGGGAGGAGAGGTTTTGCTTTGTCTTATAGGTTATAGTCTAGCATCCAGGGAAGCTAAGGCAGGAACCTAGAGCAGAAACCATGCAGGGGACGGCTTGCTGGCAGAAAAACTGACTTGTTCGATTAAATGATACCTACAGATTTTTAAAACTCAGATCCCAGAGGCTTCCTGTATCCCATTTTATTTTTTCCATTCTCTTTTTCTATTTTCTTCCCTGGATCAGTGATTTTCATAAGAAAGTACTATTTCCAACTTCCCATAAGCAGTAAACTATAAACCTTTACACATAACAAGTTAGAAAATATCACGAACGGACCCCATAAGGAAGTTACCCTTCAAGCTCCACCGCTTTAGGGCTCTCTCCACTCCCAAGCCTTCCTACGCCCCAACAAGCAGGGCACAGTGAGTCAGTTAGCTTATTTCAAGCGTGCTGGGTTTTATAAAAGAATATGTTCAACTCTGGGCATGGATTCCAAGTCTCTGTAAATGACCTGACTGTCTAGCTGTCACGTGATCTTCATTGGAGTTTATATGCCAGGCAAGGAAGTGCTGCTCAGACTATGGCTGCCTGGCAAATACAGACCTGCCCTCAGAGTAGCTCAGGGTGTTTATAGTGTGTTTAAATTGGGTCGGACAAAGAAAAGGTGGTTTGAAAGGCCGGCAGACTTTCAAAGTTGGAACTTCCATACAACTAAGATGCAAAAAAAAAAAAAATACCTTTTTTGTTTGAGCACTGGGAAAAAAATTGTCTCCCTTCTTGTTTCCTTGTGATTTCCTGGCGAGCAGAAATGTCACTGTTCAGGCTGCTTTTGGCTCCTCTGAGGGGAGGCAGGGGTTTCAGCCCGAGTCTTAGCACAGAGGAGTGAGGAGAACCGAATGCACAGCCCGCAGTCAGCCCTGCCAAACCAAACAGGAACCAGTGAGCACAATGGAAGATTATGTGAGGGAAAGCGGATACTCGGAAGGCAGCAGGAAAGTCATGCCAATTGCACCGGGATGCAGCGACTCCCCCGCCCCCCAGTCACAATGCCATCCCTCCCCCTAGAGCTCCGGGGACAACGTGGTTTCACCCTAAGCTCACCCACAGAGAGGCAGTGGGTGGAGTGGAAACAAGGCGTCTTTTCTTAGAGCTTCCTGCTGGTCTCCAGAACTCTACAAGTCTTAGTTAGCTACCCCAGTGGCCTCTTAATGACACTGCACAAGGACGAGCTTAATTAACTTCACTCCAGGGCTGGGGAACCGACAAAGGGTCCAGTCGGCAGCCTTTAGAAGGGAGCTCTCTTACAACAGCTCAGGACGGGCAAAGTTTGACCCTGCTCCTGTCTTGACCTGCAGCGGGGGTGAGGGTGGGGGTGGGGACTGGGGCGGGAGTGGGGTGGAGGTGGGATAGGATAAACAAGCAAAACATACCAGCTGGATTTTATCAGCAGTCACAGGAACTCCCTTGTTACTACTCCACAGGGTAAGATCTTAGAAGCTCTCCCTGAGGCCACAGGCCCTAGGGACAGTCACTTTTAAGTGTAACTAAGTACCCCCAGCAACAAGCAGGCAGTCAGTCAACACAGGCTCAGTTTGGGTCATCAGCTCAGAGAAATCATAAAGCACAGTACAGAACCGTTGGGTGCAAGCAAATTGCACTTCTTTAGTTTTTAAGATTCACTTATTTTTATTTTATGTGCATAAGTGTTTTGCCTACAGGTGTGTATGTGCACCATGTGTGCGCAATGCTTGTGATGGCCAGTAGAAGGTGTTGGATCCCTGAAACTGGAGTTAAAGATGGTCGTGAGCCACCATATGGATGCTAGGAATTGAACTCAGGGGCTCTGGAAGAGTAGCCAGTGCTCTTGACCACTGAGCCATCTCTCCAGTCCCATGGACTTTTTAAATGTTCAAGTATTTGTAAAATTTGATTTTGAATTATAGTTTTATAATGCAAATCAGAATATATATATATATATATTTGTACTACTGAATTTTTATGGCTCAGTATGTGGATTATTATTATTATTATGGTTTTTTGAGACAGGGTTTCTCTGTGTAGCTTTGGAGCCTGTCCAGGCACTAGCTCTGTAGAACAGGCTGGCCTTGAACTCACAGAGATCCACCTGCCTCTGCCTCCTGAGTTCTGGGATTAAATGTGTGCGCCACCACTGCCTAGCATATGTGGACTATTTTTCCCAGAGAATTATTCATAATTGAATATAATATATACTAAATGTTGACTGCAATATACTATTTTATTGACCCATTTTATAATATTATCACCTGCATACACATGAATGAATCTTTTTGTCTTTTTGATCTATATGAATTATGTACATTTCATTTGGCTGTATATCGTCAATTCCTCTCTTTAACTGTTCATTTCTGCTCTTTGTATTATACAAAAGTTTAGAGTCTTTTAATTATCAAATGCTTCTACTTAGTTACCTCATTTACTGATGCTCTGTATCTCCAATATCACCCTTTTCACTTAAAATAACTTACGGTTGACAGAATTTTTATCTCTCTTGGTTTTGTTGCTGCTGCTACTTGTTTTGAGGAAGAGTCACATGACATGGTCCAGGCTGATCCTCAGCTTTTCGAGCCTCCTGTGTCAGACTCCCAAGTACGTATATGCATGTCCTGGAAGAATTGTAGATGTTTTCACTTTGCTTCCACACATTGTTGTTACTGCAGGGAAGTTTGTGTGCTTAGTTTGATATCACCCAGGCCGGTCATTATTAACAGTACCATCTGTTTATGCTGGTATTCAAGTCAAGGCACCCAAGACCTCCCCTAACATTCTTGATTATTCACCTTTCCTTGTTGCATCTTGAGTCTTCTATATTCTTGATTCAATTTTTCGTTTGTTTGCTGCTGTTGTTGGTCTCTGTAAATTATTGGCTTGGTATTTATTTGAGCAACAGGCTTATAAATGACTCACTATCTTTGTCTGAATGTGTCTATATTTTGCTTCTATTTGTATATTATTCTTTAGTTCACAGTAGAATTCTAGGTTTTCTGATAGCTAATTTTAGCATTCCTGGGTTGTTATGCTGGGAGAGCTCTGGCATTGAATGTGTTTGCTATTCTTATTTCTGGATTTGCATACGAGTCCTTGACTTTGGTGTTCTTTTATTTCGCCATGACACATCTAGGTGTCTTTTCCTCAGAGTTGGCATGCGTTGCATTATGTAAATGTAAGAATTAGGAGCCTGGAGAGTTAGCACAGTGGCTAATGTGTTTGCTGTTCAGACATGAGGACCTGGATTTGTTCCTCAGAGCTCACATAAAAAGCCAGGCACAGTGGCATACTTTTGAAAGCCCAGCACTGGGAAGGCAGAAGCTGGCCTCGAACTCTGTCTACAGAGTGAGTTGCAGGACAGGCTTCAAAGCTACACAGAGAAACTTTGTCTGGGGGCGGAGAAGGGAACAATTGATGTGGAAGGGCCCAGATACTATGGATGGTGTCGACCCTGGGCAGGTGATCCTGGGTTATATAAGAAAGCAGGCTGAGCAAACTCTGGTAAAGCAAGCCAGTAATCCGAGCTCTGCATGTCTCTGCTTCAGCTCCTGCCTCTAGGTTCCTGCCCTGACTTCCTTTAGTGATGGCGAAATAAACTCTTTACTCCTAAACTGCTTTTGGTCACAGTGTTTTCTCAAAGCAATAAAAAGCACACTAAGACAGGTGACCTTGAATGGCCTGGATAAATTCAGACCCCTGTAGCAGAAAGAGTAGAGACAAAAAAAAAAAAATCTAGCAGGGAGAGAAGAACCAAAAATCTAGGTTAGCCGGTTCAGTGACTCTGTTCTAGGAACTAGCTGGCCATAAAGTTAGATTATAATCTTAAGAATAATCCTGAGAAACAGGGAGTTACCCCTTGTGATTATCATTGGTATTTTTGAAATTTTTCAATGATCACTGGTATTTTTGGAATAAAAGACAAAGACAGGAGATAAAGGTTGAGAGAGAAGCAGGAAGGAACAAGGCGGGGTAGGGGGGTAAGAGGGGAGTAGAGGAGCACAAAAGACTGCCTCTAGTAGACAGAGAGGAGACAGATGTGGCCCTTATGCAAATGCCAGTTTATAAAGTACAAGGGGAAACCCCTGTATTA